>NC_141386.1:21433617-21531117 GCF_017979445.1 Akebia trifoliata
ATTTACTTGGGAATTTAGTAGAGACCGGCTTTGGCCGGGCGGGATTGGTGCCTAACACCTTCCAATCCCGTAACATGATCCCCGAATTCAGTTTTCTTGGTTTTAGATTAGTTTTTATCCGTTTAGAGTCATTGATCGGTTCCTAGACCGAAATAACTAGGTGGCGACTCCCAAACCTCAAGGGTCAAAAGCGGATCCGCGCACCCCGCGGATCGAGGGCGCTTTCAGTGGCACCTCAAAATTTTGGCATGATCTCCTCTGTTTATGTTAGCATTCCAAGGCGTTCAACCTGCACCTGATAAACGACATAGAATCCTGCATATATACATATAAAATATAATACTAGCGGAAGCCTATATACATCTAATAACGTACGATAAATCAGAGTGCAGAAGAAGAAATTTATATATAGGATTATATAGAAATTCCTCATTCTAACAAAATTCCTAACACTCAATACAGAATCCAAAATACCTCTAGACGAATTGACACCACTAGGGGATATAGCCCCAGTACTCACCAGGTAACAGACTTGGGTCATCTATCTGACCCACCAGATAGTCCCCACTCATTGTTTTTACGCCCGCCTCGCCAACTGCAGGCTTTAAAGTTAAAAAAATAGGAAGGAACGGGTGAGTAACAATAGTTACCAAGTAAGGAAACAAACAATTTCTGCTAATAACCCCTCCTGACATGAATGACTAAGCATACTGAATCATTTTAACAATACAAAGTTTTACAGAAGAAACTACGATAAACTGGTACATATAGCTAGGGATGAGCAACTAAACATTTTAAAACTGACATTATATCAATCAACAGTACTGACTATATCATTTTCTTTATATACAAATCTAATTTATCAAATGGATATATTAAATATGCATTTTCATTTTATATATCAAAATAAGGCAACATATACATAATACACAATGGTAGAGTAGTGAAATTAGAGAGTTGGGTTTCACGACTGGATCGCTCCCAGTCAGGACATGATATTTTATATTCTTTAGTGGCTTTTAGTTCCTGATTTTGTGGTCGGTTGCTGCACTTACCATATTTGGTTGACCATTTATCTGGCTCAGGCTGGCCGTTTGACGTGATTGTAAACAATGGGTTTCTTTTCGATATGTCAGAACGTTCGACTACTATAGATTGTTAGTGATCACTGACTAATCATCTTCGTCTATGCCTATTAGGTGTGCATATGATTCCCAAATATACAAACCATTCGTATACGACTACCTTTACATAACAAATTCACTAGTAAAGATAGAGAGGAATGAACCCGGATTCTAGTTGTGACTCTACTCACATACGCGTCCCATACCACGTATGAGTTTGGTTGTCCCTACCGTATATCCCAGGATAGTACACCACTCCGGATATATAACACACTGTTTCTTTAGGCATTCACTCTTTAACAGCTCACAAAATATATATATATATATATATATATTATTTTCATTTGAAAAAAAAAATTTAACAATTCAAAGTTGAGAATGGATATCCAATTTCCTACCATGCAACTGTGGTCACCCGACCTAAAATACACAACAGAACAGAAAAGTAAACAGCGCCTCGCGCTAACAGAAAGTAAATAAACATGCAACCAGTAACATTATCCTTGGATATCCGTTCACCAACCTACACACAACACAAAATGTAAAATGTAGACATCACTTCTTGACCGTATTTCCTACCCACAGCCACGTGTTAGTTAATGGAGCCTGCAATGTGTAGCACTACTACCACACCACTATCTCAGCTGATCACGGGCCCAGTTTGGCACTTGCACGGGGTGTGACATCCCATCTTTTCGAATGTAAAATGCAGACATCACCCCTCAGGTGTGATTCTGACATTTTCCTTTTCATACCCTTTTTCTGATTTTTACAATTTTCAATCTCTCCAACAAAATATCCACTTTTTTATATTCATCAACTCAATATGAGTTCATTAATTATTAAATCATTTTTCCAACTATGAAATTCATTTTTATCAATAACATTGAAAAATATAAAACTTGAATCAAAACAGGATCCGAGTGGTGCACAAGACCCAACTGACGAAAATAACCCAATGAAATATCCTACCCATGTATAATTTGTTATAAAATATAATAAAACATGTCAAATATGCAAGTTCTGGCGTGAATTTAAAATAACCAATTGAATTCTATATTTTTGGAAACACATCACAAATTTTTAATAAAATCTTAAATGCAATTTTCACAATCTAGGATTACTAATAGAAATTGAGAGTTCCTTACAATCTCTGTGCGAAAGGATTGAATTGCATGCATGAAAATCGAGATGGATCAAACATTGAGACTGTTGATTTTTGAATTTGACCTGGTGGTTTCGAAGATCTCGACGTCGTCGTCCTTTCTTCCTTCTACGACGAATGACGATTTGACCCCGAAATAGATGAAATCCGAGATCGAAGTTACGAAACCTTCGTATATGTATACGACTAATTTTTGATAATATGAGGTAAAAGAGAAGATGAAATGAAGAGATCTTAGGTGGGTTTTGTAGATGTCGAGGTTGTGGACATTTTTCCTTTCTACGACGGAAGTCAACGATGGCTCGTTCGCGGTGAATCGACTTTTGAAAATAAAGAGAAAAATAAAAAAAATTCGACTGGTTTTTAACGATTTATAAAGATGATGAATAGTGTTTTTTTTAAAAAAAATTATTTATATAAATGCGGGACAAAATCAGTATTTTGCCTATTATTTTGATCGACGATAACTTGACTGTCCAGACTCCAAAAGTGATGAATGAGTACTCTATTTCGTCTAATTTTTCATTCTGGATCTAATGGTGTGGTCAACTTCTATAAATTCTATCTCTAACAAAAATTTATATTTTTGACTCGATGTGACCCTAAAATTGACGTTTTCATTTTTGACAATAATTCAATTTTTTGGACTCTGAAATTGACAAGTAAATAGTCCATTTTCAATAATTTTTCATTACGAACCCAATGATATGATCAAATCTTAACAATTCTTTCTCTATAATTTTTTTATTATTTTAACCTGATCTGATCCGACTTGGTAATCGAGGATTTTGCAACTTTTTTGTTCGGACTCGCATTTAAGCGTGCTTATAGGCTAAAATATATTTTTCAACCATTTTGAATCTAATGATGTAGTCAGATTCCATTAAAAATGATCAGAAACATCTTAAAGCTTTACCCCTAAGTCCTACTTTTAAGATTTTCTCAAAATTCCATTATTTATTTTTTCTCGAGATACGAATCGAAAACTTGGGGTTTTACACTCATGACAAGCGTAATGCCATAAAATGTACAAATTAGGGATGTTTCCACCAATAAAAATAAAAACAATAAAGTTCAAGCCCAATAAGAATACTAAACACCTCACAACCCTGATTATTCTTAAAACAAGATGATTTGAAAAATAAAATAAAATAAAATAACAATAGGCCATCAAACCTTGAAAAGCATTTAAGTTAAATTACCTCCAAAACTATCAGAGATTGGATAACTATCTTCAACCTAAGGTCATTAATAGCTAAATTACTGAGTTCCAAAAGAGTGGAAGCTTTCAATAAAGAGATTTATTTGTCAAATTAATTAAAAGATTAATTATTCTAGAGAAAAATGATTGAAAAAAATTACAAAAGGTTCATCAAATCTTGAAAAATATTTTGACTTAAAATTACCTACACAACTATCATAGATTGGATAACTTCCTTCAATGAAATGTAATTGATACAAGAACTTGGATCAAAAGTGAATTAAGAAGCAAAACAAAAACATGATGGATTTCAGATTAATGCCAAACAAACAATACCAATTTTTTAAAATTTAAATTAAAAAAATCAAAGATCACAACATAAGTAATTAACAACAATAGCTATCCTCTAATCCTTCTTCTTCATATGAGCATCATCAAATAGTGAAGAGGAGATCTATAAGAAGAAGAAGAACCATACCTGAAAGTGCTCTCGATTCTTGGGGTGTACGAATCCACTTTTGATTTTTGAGGTTTGTGAGTCGCCACCTAGTTATTACAGTTTAGGAACCGAGCATTGACTCTAAATAGATAAAAGTAACTAATCTACGAATAAAAAGAAATTATGGTCTGGGGATTATGTTATGGGGTTGGAAGGTGTTAGGTACCAATCCCGTCCGGCAAACGTCGGTTTTAACTATTTCCCAAAAAAGGATTATTTTGTTAAAGATCTAAAATAAATAAATAAAATAAAAGAAAAAATAAAAGGTATACCTAGATGATCGCAACGACTTGTTTCCTCAGAGCTGGCCGAGAGACTCCTCGTATGAGATTCCTTACTTTGTTTCTGTCACTAGATCTGTTTTTGATATCCAAGTTGAGGTATCTTCCTCTTAAATCTGAGTGTTTCCTAAATTTTTTGATGGATTTCTAGGTATTTTTGAAGGGTTTCTAAGTGTTTTTTGTAGGGAGTTAAGACATCAAAATCAGGATTTGGGGAAGGTTAGGAGGATTTTTTGACCTACTTTTTCTAGGGTTTATTCTGACCTGCGAAATTAGATTGTGGAGGTTCCTATTTATAGATTTTTTTGGAAGAATTAGGATTTGACTAGTTCTCTTTTTACATAAGGTGAATTAGGATTTTGACTTGAGTCTTATTTGATTGACTAGGTTTCTTTAGATTAAGATTTTAATTAGGATTTTGACTTAAGTCTTATTTGATTGACTAGGTTTCTTTAGAATATATTTTTAGGTTTTGTGAAGAACCCCCTATCTTTAATTATTTGAACCCTCAGACGGAAGGGTCTTTTAATAAATATCAGGGGGCTCTACTTAAATAAGTAGGCAACCATTAACAATTTTTCCTAAGGGCTTGATTGATTAATTTTCTTGGTTTATATTTTTAAATTAATTTTATTAATGTTTCACTTTACATTAATTAATATTTTATTTATTAATTTCAAAAAATTATCGTTTTGCCCTTGAAGAGAACTTTTACATTTCAAGTAGTTTTTCGATGTTTCGAGATGTTTTGGAATCAATTTTTCGTAAGGAATTCAATAAGATTATGGGTTTATGTCATTTACAAATTTTTTACATGAAATGATTGTGAACCTTATGAGGGGTATTTTCGTAATTTTGTAGAATTTGGTGAAAATTGGTGGAATGGTTTATTTGATTTCAATTTTTTATTTTATGTGTTCGAAAGGATTTTTCTAAGTGTAATGTAGGGCTCTAAGGATGTTTTTATGGTAGGGATATTTTGGTAATTTGATCATTTTTAGTGATTTTTATCGTAAAGCTACTTTTTGTCTGAAAAATGATGATTTCTATATTTTTGGGGTTATATTTTTGTTAGTTTGAGATACATCATCCAAATTTTTGAAACATAACTAGCAATAAAATAAAGCATTAGAATATTCATCCATCATTGGGAACCGTCGCAATTGGGTTGACGAGTTGATTAATTAGGTGAATGCAAAAATGGGGTGTCTACAGATGCCCCTTTTTGACAGAGGGTTAAAGCAAATTAAATAGCAAATCTATTTTGGTAGATAGTGCGATATCTAAATGCTAAAGTTAGTGACAGTTCATTTTACAGCCTGATTTAGCAATTCGTCGGGGTATTCAAATCTTTGAGGGTAAAACTCTCCCCGAACTAAGAAAGTGTCAGGTCCTCGAACGCGATTTCTCACTGACGGCGTTAGATCCTTGAATATTAAAAAATTCTCCCTGACTAAAAATATGCAAGTGTGTGTACTTGAAATTTGAGATAAGTTTCAGAAAGTTTGAGCAAAATCTGAGCAAAAACTGAGTAAAATCTGAGCATAAACTGAGTATAATCTGAGCATAAACTGAGCATAATTGAGCAAAATCCGACAAAACCCTCGGCGGTATCTGAGCAAAATTCGAGAAACCCTCGATAGTATCTGACCAAAATCTGAGATAGCGCTCAACAGCATCTAAGCAAAATCCGAGATAACCCTCGGCAGCATTTGAGCAAAATCCGATAAACCCTTGGCGATATCTGAGTAAAATTTTAGAAACCTTCAACGGTATTTGAGAAAATTTTGAGATAGCCCTTGGCGGCATTTGAGTAAAATTGAGCAAAATCTGAGAATATCCTCAATAGCATCTAAGCAAAATCTAAGATAGCCATCGGTGGCATCCGAGCGAAATTAGAGAAACCCTCGACGGTATCTGAGTAAAATCTGAGATAAACCTCTGTGGCATCTGAGCAGAATCCGAGATAGTCCTCAGTGGCATCTGAGTAAAATTCGAGATAACCCTCGATGGCATCTAAGCAAAATTCGAGAAACCCTCGACGGTATCTGAGCAAAATTTGAGATAACCCTCAGCGGCATCTGAGAAAAATCCAAGAAATCCTGAATGGTATCTGAACAAAATTCGAGATAGCCCTTGGTGGCATCTGAGAAAAACTAAGCAAATCCGAGAAAACCTTCAATGGCATCTAAGCAAAATCCGAGATAACCCTCGGTGGCATTTGAGCAAAATCCGAGAAAACCCTCGGTGGTATCAAAGAAAGAATGAATAAATATGGGAAAGAATGAATGAATCTAAGAAAAAATGAATAAATCTGGGAAAAAATGGATAAATATGAGAAATAATGAATAAATCTTGGAAAGAATGGATGAATATGAGAAAGAATGAATAAATCTGGGAAGGAATTAATGATCTGAAAAATAAAGAATGCCCTATCTCCTATTCTATGTGAAAGGGTAATGAGTTAATCTCTAGGCAAAATAAAAAATGAGATCAGAAATGCTTCTGTTTGAACCTCAAGATTTTTCAAAAATATAATGAATTTTTTAACTTCTTTGTACCTCAAGGGTTTTCAAAAAATTGCTACCAAGAAAGTAACCTTAAATTCAGGGTTCCCATTATCCTTTAGGATTAACATTGATCAAGCTTGAAAACAAAATGCCCCTAGGTTGATAGGAAGCACTACATTGAAGATAATTGAACACAATTTTTTTTAAATAAATATAAAAAATAACTCTAGTGTAAGGGGAAAAGTTACATGCTATAGAAAAAAAAGAGAAGTGTCCCTTATTACGAAGGTGTGAAATATTTGATTACCATAAGCGCAATAAAGATTTAACTTTTGATCTTGACTTTTTATATTGAAGATGTTGAGTCAGGCTCAAGAGAACAAAATATTTCCTTTTGAGATTCATTGTAGAATCCACCATTTTCCTTCTTGGTTCACTTGGAGAAGTAAAAAAATTTCAGATCAATCATAGACAATGCTTGTGACTTCCGAGTCTTTGCTTGGTTTAAACTGGGTACTATTTCGGCTCGGACCGTCCTTTTAGCTTTTCAACTCAACGGAGATGTTTTTTTTTTGCCCTAACTTTTGCCTAGATCGCCTTTTCAGGTTTTCGATCTAGTGAGCTTTATATTTTTTTATTTTTTTTCTCTGATTGTTGCTAAGATCGTCCTTTCGGATTTTCAACCTCGCGAGCTTGCCTTAATTTTTGTCTAAGTCGCCCTTTCAGATTTTCAACTTAGCAGGCTTTTTTTTTTCTTCTTTGCTCTAATTGTTGTCAAGATCGTCTTTTCGGATTTTCAACCTTACGAGCTTGCTTTAATTTTTTTCTAAGTCGTCCTTTCAGGTTTTCAACTTAACAGGCTTTTTTTCCTCTTTTTCTTCCCTTTTGAACTTCTAAAATTACTGTCTGATCATGCTTTGCTATCTTCCTTGACTTTTTTTGCACGGTACTTAGGAGGACTTTCATGGGTAAGCTTAGGACTGGGCATAAAAAGAAAGGAATTTTGAGGTTCAAAAACCCAAATGCCCCTTGTGTGGCATTTCTTTTAAATTGTTTTCTTTGAATTTTCTTATCCATTTCGAATATATATATATTGGATTTTTTTTTGTGGGAAAATCTATTTTTTTATTTTGATGTGGTCGGGCCTGAAGTAACTTCTCAGGTTGCCTACGTACCCCAGAATTTTGGGATCAGACCAAAACATAATTCGAATTTTTTCCTCCCCTAGGTTGGGTGATCTGGCTAAGAAAGAAAACGAATTTTTTTTTTCCAAAAAAGACTGCAAAGGACTTAGAAATGAGATATTAAACTGGGTAACAAAAAATTGATTTGGTCGAAGGTGGCCTCCTTAAATGTAATACCGCTTGATTTGGTCAAGGTTGGTTGGTTCTAGTAGTTCAATTTTGTCATGGTCTTGAAGTCTGCCAACTTTTCCAAGCAATACTTCCTTGATGATGAAAAGACCCCCCCCAATTCGGTTTGAACTTCCCTCAGGGGTCAAAGATAGGTGCTTGATTATCTTTGAATACTAAATCCTCGATTTGCAAATGACGAGTTTTGATCTTTTTTTCAAATGCACGAGTGACTTTTCTTTGATAAGTTTGTATGTGGTACATAACTCTAAGTTTTTTTTCTTCAATTAAGTTTAGTTCTTCGAACCCAGTCTATTTCTAATAATTGATTTTTCATTAAGACCATGAGATACGAGATTTCCATTTCAATGGGTAAGAATGCTTCCATATCATACACTAAAGAATAGGGAATAACTCCAATAGAAGACTTGATTGAAGTACGATAACCCATAGTATGAATGAAAACTTCTCTAACTAATTCCGGTGCGATTGACACATTTTTACAATGACTGTTTTGAAACTCTTATTAGCTGCTTCAAACGCTCCATTATCTAAGGACGGTAAGGAGATGGTGCCGGATCTTACACTTTGAGCATAAAGTAATAATCTCGACTTTGAAGTGTGACCCGTTATCATCATAAAGGTACCCTGTATTGACTTATGATTGATACGTTTTGTAACATCTACTTTGATCTTATTGATATTTTCATTTCATCGAGCGAGTATGTATTCCGTATCGGATAACACACAAGCTTACACCTAACGTATCCTCATAGGATTACGTGAACTAGTTTTTTGAAATTTCTGAGTAAATTCATTATCCCTTCGTATTCCTCTAGGGATAGGATGATTTCTATTTGAATTTCTTGGGAATTATTTTTTTGTTCCGAGGTCAATGACTTTTGTTTTCTCAATTAAAGGTTGAGCCGACTCTTATCTTCTTGTAGAGGAGAGAAATCTGTCAGATTATTAGTTAATTCGTTAATGCGCTCGAGGTATTAAAAAATTTCATTTACTCAAATGGGGTGACAGACGCCGTTCTAGACTTGGCAAATGAACTCGACTCACATAAATAAAAGAGATAGACTCGAGCTAACCCAAATGACTCATGAAAACTCAAGACAAGTATCCACAATGGGCTTGATTAGGACTAAGGACTGAGACATTGCTTACAACCGGCAGGACTGAGGCATTGTGATCTTTAAGGAACAACTGTGTAATTTTGAGGGATTTTGGGATCATTTTCGACTGTTGACTTGGTATTGACGTTTGTTCTACTGACCGGACTTACAACCCTGGCTAGGCGATGGACGATTGAGCTTTGGTGCAATGATAACCCTGAACCCTATCGAAAGTGGATTATCAATTTTAGTGTTACCCCCTTGATAATATTTTAAATAAATCCTGAGATTTTATTGAATTCTGTGCACCAATCCATTAAATAATTCATTCATGCAATGATTATTTTTAAAGGAAAAATGATTTTATTGAATTATTGAAAATCATTGACAAGTAATATTTTCATTGAATAATAAATTTAAACAAATCTAATTTAAACTTTTTTTTTTGCAAATCATTTTTTCATTTTCTTTTCCTTTGAAAAAATATTTTTTCTTCTTTTGAAATGGGTTGGGACCCGAATTAGAAAATTTTTTAAATACCATTTTGATCTGAATGATCCGGTCCATCGTGATTATTGGATCGAGATGGACTAGGTCATTTAAAATGGATTATTTATTGGGTTGGTGCATCCAAAAGTTTGATTGCCTAAAGTTAAATTAAACAAAAATTTGACTTGAGGACAAAATTGTAACTTCATGATCTCAACATTTGTAAAGTCTATTTTCGAAAAGCAACCCGAAAACACTCATGATAAGTTCGAGTCGTGACTTATAGGGATGTTTCTAGACTTTTGGTTTACTACATGCAATGCTATTTATCTGGTCACCCTTGCCCAAGTACACCTATATACCTCTCGAGCGTACTTAATCAGATAGTACGTGGTGACTTGGTTTGATATACTGTATAGGTGATAATCCAAAACTCAAACTCAAATCTCTGAAGTCAAAAAACAGCCAGTTTAATCCCCGATTGAGAAGTGGCGCACAATGCTGAGAAAGGGCACTCTTAAGTCACATATCTTCTAGAATAGACGTAGTCTATCCCCCTTGTATCATAGTACATTAGAGCAGGATCTCACTTAGACACTGATTTTAACCAAGAAGTGAAATTGGTGAACTAAGATTAACTTTGATATACCGTATAAGTACGAGTCTAGGGTTGGCAATTGGGACATGTGACTTTGCGGCTTACAATAGGACAAAGACTCAGGTTGTTCCAGCCTGAGTGCATCGATATACCTTTCAGTGTCACCTGATCGAACGGTACTGATGCCCCAGTTTTATATACTATAAAGGTACGTGACTGGAGTTGTGGTTTTCATGCATGACGTCATATCTCACGAGGAGACCGGGCCATACACTAGTGCCACGTTGGTTATAAAGGACATACAAGCATGTAATGCAATAAATAAACGTGCTAGTGGTGTGTGCAAAATAGAGTGGGGTGTGCCCGGGGCATTTTTCAAATAAATGGGGCCGTGGACCTCATCAAATCATCAACATATGGATATCAAATAAATATTGATCAAGAAATAAAAAAATATTCAAAACATCCAATTCGAGATTAAAGCATGCACATCATAGAAATATATCAATCAAATCATAGCATATTAGATGGACAGTCAATCAATATAACACAAGGAATTATCAATCATGTCCAATATTGACATAGGCACACAAAATGTATTTTTTTTTATCTATGGTCCAATCAAGGATCGCTTTGGGTGACCCAAAACAAATTGGGATTTCAATGAACATTGAATTGATGATAGATTAATAATTGTAGAAATAAGGAGCGATGTCTTTTTTTTTTAATTATTAAAAAAAAAATTGTTACTCAACAAACTTCTTAATGAGAACTCAGGTTACTTTGACTACCACATTAAGATTTAAAATTTTACAAAGAGTCATTGGGCCCGTGTGATTGATAATCCAATGCCATGGCTTTCTAAATTTCAAACAAAATATTTGGATCCAAAAATAATATTAAAAAATAATAATCTGAGATCCAAGTATATAGAGTCCTAATATTCTACATTGAAAGAGAGAATATATATATATTGAAAATTTTTCTTTCAAAATACATTGCATTGGTGACATTGGTTCATGCTACGTATGAGCTTAATGACCCATAGTAAAAGTAAAATCTTAGTAAGTGAGTTAGGTTATACCGTTGTGGTAAAAAATCCTCAGTAAAGAATTTGATTTTCAAAATTTAGGGTGGGACCCTCTCATGATTCGTTAAAAAAACTTCATGAAACAATTTATCTTTGGCTGCACACACAACACTCACAACTTGTATTGCTGCTAGCACACATGCCCAATCATAATTCGTTCAAAAACTTTATGAAACAATTTCTTTGGCAACACACACAACACTCACAACCATTTTTGTGTTGCTGCCAGCACACATGAAATACTCAACTCTTTTTATTTATTTATTATTATGTTGCTGCCGTCATACACAAAATCACACATCCACACACCACTCAATCTCTCCCCTTACTCTCAGCACAACAAACATTGCCCCTTTCCCTTTCTCAGATTTCTTCTTCTCTACATAACAGTTGATCTTATGTGGCCACTGCTCTGTTTCCAACTGAAAAGTCAATTCGAAAAATTACTCCCAAGCATCATCATCCCCCATTGCTTCTCTCTATGTGATCTCTGTTACTGAAGAACCCCTCTTCTTCTCCATTCTAGGAATTTCCAGCTAAAGATCTCTTCTTTGTATGCCTCTTGTTTCGAGGCGGACTACAAGGAACAAATCTGAACAAGTTCGGTCAAATGATCGGTGGTGCAATGGGGTCTACAAGAGAAATTCCTACTATAATTGAAAGAAATTCGATTGAGGAAGATGATTTAAAAGCTAAGTCGTAGATTAAAGAGAGATGACTGTGGAAGAAGAAAAACGGTAGTGGCGATGGAGAAGGAATTTAAGAAACCTTGGACCTTGTGTTGTGGAAGTTGTAGTGGAGTCCATGGAGATGATCTCCATTTTTACAAGTATCTAATTTTTCTAAAACAACTAAAGAACGAATCAAATATAATTGAATTAGCTTTTTTATGGGTTGCAGAGATTTGAAGCCAGAACACATGATGATTCAAGAAAATGGTCATCTAACGCTCGTTGATTTCGATCTCTAAAAGAAACTCTCTTCTAGAAAATCCGAAGAATCTTCTCCAATTAATCCGACAAGATCTCAATTTCCTAACATCAACAAGAGAAAAATGATTTTGAATTTTTTATCTTTTTTTTTATATCCCGTTTAGCCTACACTTCAGCATCAAGGATTTTTTTCACAGAAGAAAGATAAAAACAATACTTTCTTTTTTATGCCCTCCTTCACCACACACATCAGCCTTCTTTAAGAATTTTATTATTATTATTATTATTTTTTTATTTTCTTTGCTAATGGCACACACTTGTTTTGTGTTTAATTTTGTTACCAAAACAAACACGCACACCCAATTTTTAGCTTTGGAAAAGTCATTAATGAATTGGGAGGGTATCACTATTATATCCTCATTCCATTATTCTTTTTTTTTTAAAATTTAAAATTATTATGGATCACCAAATGTGACCCCAATTGCATCATAGAAAGAAAAAAAATTTCAAAAATAAATACCTAAAATCTAATCAAATGATGCAAAAAAAAAAAACAAAACAAAAATATAAAAAATGAATAAATAAACAAATAAAATAAAAAACTAGGTCTTTCTGGCAATGCTCCCATACTTGGGACTTTTCAAGTCTGATCCTCAATAATGCCCAGTGAAGTCGCCACTGAAAGCGTCCTCAATCCGCGGGGTGTGTAGATCCGCTTTTGATTTTTGAGATTTAGGAGTCGCTACTTAGCTATTACGCTTTAGGAACCGAACATTGACTCTAAATAGATAAAAGCAACTAATCTATGAATAAAAAGAAACTATGTCCGGGGATTACGTTACGGGGTTGGAAGGTGTTGGACACCAACCCCACCCGGCAAACACCGGTATTTACTATTTTCCAAAAAATGATTACATTGCTAAAGACCTAATATAAATAAATAAAACAAAAGAAAAAAATAAAATGTATACCTAGATGATCGCAATGATTTGTTCCCTCAGAGCTGACTGAGAGACTCCTCGTATGAGATTCCTTACTTTGTTTCCGTTACTGGATCTACTTCTAATATCTAAGTTGAGGTATCTTCCTCTTAGATCTGAGTATTTTTAAAATTTTTTGATTAATTTTTAGGTCTTTTTGAAGGGTTTCTAGATGTGTTTTGAGTAAAAACTGGGGTTTGGATGATAGGTAGGGAGTTAGGATTTCAAAATCAGGGTTTGGGGAAGGTTAGGGGGACTTTTTGACCTAATTTTTCTAGGGTATATTTTGACCTGCGAAATTAGATTTTGGTGGCTCCTAGGCTCCTATTTATAGATTTTTTTGGAAGAATTAGGGCTTGATTAGGTCTCCTTTTAGATAAGGTGAATTAGGATTTTGACTTAAGTCTTATTTGATTGACTAGGTTTCTTTAGATTAGGATTTTAATTAAGGTTTTGACTTAAGTCTTATTTGATTGACTAGGTTTCTTTAAATATTAATAAGATTATGGTTTTAATTCTTACGTACAATGAAATAATATATTTTTAAGTTTTGTGGAGAACCCCTTATCTTTAATTATTTGGACCCTCAGACGGAAGGGTCTTTTAATAAATATCAGGGGGTTCCACTTATATAAGTAGGCAACCATCAACAATTTTGCCTAAGGGCTTGATTGATTAATTTTCTTGGTTCAAAATTTTAAATTAATTTTATTAATATTTCACTTTACGTTAATTAATTTTTTATTTATTAATTTTTAAATTTAAAATATTTTAAAATTTAAAATTATCATTTTGCCCCTGAAGAGAACTTTTGCGTTTCAAGTCATTTTTCGATGTTCCGAGATGTTTTGGAATCGATTTTTCGTAAGAAATTCAATGGGATTATGAGTTTGTATCATTTACGAGTTTTTTTGCATGAAACAATTGTGAACCCTATGAAAGGCATTTTCATAATTTTATAGAATTTGGTGAAAAATGGCAGAATGGTTTATTTGATTTCATTTTGTTATTTTATGTGTTTGAAAGGATTTTCCTAAGCGTAATATGGGCTCTAAGGATGTTTTGATGTTAGGGGTATTTTGATAATTTAATTATTTTTTAGTGATTTTTATCGTAAAGCTTTTTTGTCTGAAAAATGATGATTTCTATGTCTTTGGGGTTATATTTTTCTAGCGTAGCGTGGTTCTACAGTTTTGTTAGTTTGAGATACCTCATCCGAATTTCTGAAACATATCTAGTAACAAAATAGAGTATTGGAATATTCATCCATCATTGGGAACCATTGCAATCGGGTTGACGAGTTGATTAATTAGGTGAGTGCAAATATGGAGTGTCTGCAATACCATTCACCCGAACTTGGATGATTCCCACTCGAATGTGTGTAAGTTCATCTCGCCAAGATCTGAGTCACTGCCTCTCTGCATCCGTTCATATCCTTCTTCAGATTTTGGATGCTTATCTTCACTGATCCGATCAGACGAACCCACTTGTCCCTATCCCTGCCCAAAATCGTGAGATCGAGAAAATGAAGAAGAAATACAGAAAGAGAGAGAGCGAGAGAGAGAGAGAGAGAGTTTATGAGGAGAATTAAATCGAACAGCAACTTCAGTTGAACGTGCACAATGGAGTGAACCGTTGCATATCTTACAAAAAACAGGGAGAGAAGAGGAGAAGACGTTACAAGAAACTCGTAACTCGACCCCTTGCTCGTATTTTTTACCCGTGGACCATTCTGAATCTATTTTGGAGTTATATTATGGATCCTAGACCTAAAATATGTGGCAACTCCCAATTTTCAAAAAATTCTCACAATTTATTTTACTTTTTGTATGAAAAAGGGGTTGAAGCGTTGTAATATCCCAAGTTTTTAATTCATATCTTGAGGAAAATCAAATAGTGGAATTTTGAAAAAATTCAAAATGTGGGATTTTGGGTAAAACTTGCACATTTTGTTCTATTCACTTTTAATGAAATCTAATCTCACCGTTAGATTTAAATGATCAAAAAACATACTTTAACCTGTAAGCACACTCAAATTCGAGTTCGAATAGAAAAGTTTCAAATCTTCGATTTTCGAGTCAAACGGGGCTAAAGAGTGAATTTGTGTTAGAACAAGAATTTGAAGAATCTGATTACACTATTAGGTATGCAACGAAAAATTATGAAAAATAGAGTATTCACTCGTCAGTTTCCAAGCCAAAAAGTCAAATTATTGTCAAAATAGAAATAAGTTTAAAAATACTGGTTTCATCCCACATTTACTTTATAAAAATGCTTTATATTTTTCTTTTATTTATCATTTTCTTCTCCAAGCATAAAAGACCAACAACCATAACCGACTTAAAAACTTCGATTTTTCAACCACTTTGCGTTGAATTTTTGTCTCGACTAGGACCCCGTTGACCATCAACAAAGAAGGAAAATTTGTCCACAACGTCGAACACTACGAATTCATCGAATCACTTTTTTTTTTCTTTTTTTCTTCTCCTTCTCTATTTTTCTTCAAAAATTAGTTGAACCACATAGTTAGTTTCGACATTTTCATCTCAAAATTTCATCGACTTAGAGTCCAAACCGTCAACTGTCAAAGAAGGAAAAAAAGACGTCATTGTCGAGATCTTCGAAACCACAGGTTTCATTTCAAAATTTATCACATCCAAGTTCAGTTTGCCTCGATTTTCATCTTGTTTGCATCGAGTTCTGTCCCCATTCTTGCTTCTAACGACCAACGATAGGTAGGGGACTTATGATTCTTATTAGTAATTATAGGTTTCAAAAATGAATTTAGAATTTTTATCAATTTTACGATTTTGTTTTAAAACGTAGGATTTTCTTTGTTTATTTCAAATTCATGAGAAATATATGTGTTTGATGTATTTAATTGTATTTTATAACAATTTATTGTGGGTGTGACATTTTATTAAATAATGGACGAAACATGGAAATCTATACCATTACTAGAATCCCGCTTTGATCTAAATTTTATAAATTTTCAATTTAAATGATAAAGTAAATTTTAAAAGTTAAAAATTGATTTGATATTAAAAGAAGTTACATTGATTTGACAAATATCAAAAGTTTGAAAAGTACTAATACCGAAAAAAGAAAAAAGTAGATGAAACGATAAAAGGTCAGAATCACACCCGATGGGTGATATCTGTATTTTACATTATTGTGATATGTATGGGTTAATGAATGAATATCCATAGTTAATTTAATTTCTGTTGTCACGAGATGACTTGTATGTTTATTTACTTTTAATTAGCGCGAGACACTGTTTAAATTTGTGCAAGATTGCATTGTACTGTACTATTATTTAATTTAACTTGGGTAGGCATTATTGCACGGTAGGAAATTAGATATCCATTCTCAACTCTGAAATATTAATTTCTAATTTATTTTCAAAGAAAAAAATTTGATATGTACATGTATCTATTTTGTGAACTATTAAAGAGTTTGCGAATACTTGAAGGGATAGTCCGTCATATCATCCAAAGTGATATACTATCTTAGGATATGCGATAGGGACAACTAAGCTCATACGTGGTATGTGACACGTATGAGAATGGTGTCACAATTGGAATCCGAGTTTATTCATTTCTATCATTTTTAGTGAACGTGTAATATAAAAGTGTGGAGGTATAATGGGAATCACATGCATGCCTAATAGCTATAGATGAAGATGGCTAGTCAATGATTACTAACAATTTAAAGTAGTTGAACATCTTGACATGTTGAGAAAATACCTGTGGCGCCCCGCCAAACGCTAACACAAATCCCAAGGCCAAATCCCAAGGTACTAGGTGGCACCTCGAAATTTCGGCATGGTCTCCTCTGTTTATGTTAGCGTTTCACGGAACTCAAACCTGATAAACCAATTTATAACAAAACCTGTATATAAAAATGTAGATACAAGAAAATAACAGCGGAAGACTAATTACATCTAACATGTAAGTAGATCAGAGTGCGGAAGATTTATCAATATACAGGCTTACCAAAACACTCTCACTCTAACATAGGCCTAAACTCTCAAATCCAGAAACTACATACATCCTGGATGAAACTGACAACACTAAGGGATGTGGCCCTAGTGCTCACCAGGCAATAAAATCTGATCGACCAGATACTCCTCAATTACTGCCTCTACGCCTGCCTCGACAGCTGCAAGTGCTGAAACTAAAAAAATAGGAAGGAAAGGGTGAGTAACGAAGGTTACCCAGCAAGTCCACAGTCAATTCCTACTAATAACCCTTCCTAAGCATGATCGAATAAAGCATACTGAACATTTTAATACATGCAAAGTTTTACAAGATAAAATACGATCAACTGGTACGTATAGCCAGGGATGAGCAACTAAACAGTTTTAAAAATTACACAAAGCATCAATCATCCATACTCATCATACATTTTTCATTTTATGCAAATAAGATTGCCAACATTGAAATAATAGACATGCTTCTCATTTATAATTCGAAAGATAACAACAGATACATACTACAAGTGGTGGAGTATTGGAATTAAAGAGTTGGGATTCACGACTGGATCGCTCCTAGTCAGGACATGATATTACAACATAAATCTGGCTTTTAGTTCCTGATTTTGTGGTCGGTCGCTGCGCTTACCACACTGGTGACCATTTATCCGGCTCAGGCTGGCCGTTTGACGTGACCGTAAGCAATGGGTCTCTTTTCGATGTGTCAGAACGTTCGACTACTACTAGATTGTTAGTGATCACTGACTAATCATCTTCGTCTATGCCTATCAGGCGAGCATGTAATTCCCAAAAGACACTCCACTCGTATACGACCACCTTTACAAAACACGTTCACTGGTAAAGATAAGAAAGGAATGGACCCAGATTCCAGTTGTGACTCCACTCTCATACTCGTCCCATACCACGTATGAGTTTGGTGGTCCCTACCGTACATCCCAGGATAGTGCACCCCTCCGGATGATGTGACACACTATCCCTTCAGGCATTCACAAACCCTTTAACAGCTCACAAAATAGCTACGTACATATATGATTTTTCATTTAAAACAAAAGAGAAATTAACAGAACAGGGTTGAGAACGGATATCCAGTTCCTACCATGCAACCGTGGCCAATCGGCCTAAAATAAATAACAGTACTCAGCGCAAGCGCTAACATAATCGGAAATAAACATGCAACCCTTTCATTAATAACCTGGATATCCTTTCACCAACCTACACACAACATACAATGTAAAATGTAGACATCACCCCTCGGGTGTGATTCTGACATTTTACCGTTCATTCCCTTTTCCCATTCTCTCGACATTCTCACTTTTCATCTTTTCACATCGACCATCCATTTTCAATATTTCAAAGTCATTCTTTTGGTCTTTCCATTAAAGACCCTCAAAGTTTATTTAAAAATAAAGTCCCAGCGATGCTCGGGACCAAGGCTGTTAAAAATAGAGAAAGCTGGTGAAAATTTGGCTAAGTGTCAGAAACTCAACTTTTCAAAGTTTTCGAAATTGAAAACGGGTTTTTCGAAATGAAAGTCTCGATCATGAGATTCGACACCATATAGTTTTTGTAATCTAATTCAAAGAAACGCGAAAGTTATTTCATTTTGAAAACTTGCCGAAAACGTCGAAAATTACGTTTTGTTCTTTAAACCAAAATTCGGATTTTGATCCTTTGAGATTTGGATCTTAAAACCATTCCCATTGTTCCGAAATGGGGGGTAAAACCTTAATTTCATTAAAGAACTTAAAGTAAATGGAAAGTAAAAATTAAAGAGGACATTTACTTAAAGTAAAGTAAATGGAAAGTAAAAATTAAAGAGGACATTTACTTAAATGTTTTTAAAGAAATAAAGGGTGAGAAATTGTGTATAAGGTGTGAGGAGGTCAAGCCAAGAGTCATAACACTGTTCTGATCAAAACTGTGTCTATCGGTGGCTGTCGGTGGCAGAACCAGGATGCTGTCGGTGGAACCGACAGAATATACATCGGCAGATGTCGGTGGGACCGACGGTCCTGCCGACAGTGTAAAATTTCTCGCGCTGTTTAACTTCGTCGGTGGCAGAAGCTTCATTCTGTCGGTGGAACCGACAGAATGCCTTCGGCAGGTGCCGGTGGCACCGACCCTTCCCACCTACAGCCTGAACCTCACTCGCGACTTTTGGGTTTTTCGATCCCTTTCTCGATTTCTTCTTCCATTCTTCGAATCATTCGACCCACCCACGATTTTGTTATCAAAATTCGATAAAGCATAAACAAAACACCTACTTCTACCATGAATTTGAAATCAAACACAAATTTCTACGATTTAAATGCAAACAACAAGTTTTGTTTCAAAACCCTAAATGCACATTTCGGAAATCTAAAGCTACCAATAAGAATCGGAAGTCCCTTACTTGTTTGTGGACGCCGAAAGCAATGAACTCGTATAAGGATCAAAGTTGGTGGTGAAGGAGTTGGTGTTGAGTTGAGTTTGATGCAAAGTGAGCTAGGGTTTGCAATCCCCTTTGACGACGGCACTCCTTTGCTTCTACAATGAATGGGGGGCCTAACTCTTACTCGATGGAACCCTCGATGAAGATGTGTTGGGATTCACTCGAACCACACGGCTGGGTTTTGATGGAGGATAGGGCAAACAAATGAGAATGGGTTAACAAGGAGGGTGAGGTTGTAGCTATTGTCGTAGCCGACAACTTTGTCTTCTTCGTCGAAGTTCAACTCGGCTTCGTTCGGACTAGAACTTGATGGGAATGGGTTGAAACCCTAGGGTGGAGAAGTGGCTGTCATTTGGGGTTTTCTTAGAGAAGAAGAGGAAAATGAAATAAAAGAAATCAGATCCCTTTTTATAATAAAGCTGAGGGGCATACTTGTAATTTCCCCCTTATTTCTAGTTTCGATCGTAACTTAACTATTCGGACTCGGAAAATGACAAACGAGTATTCCATTTTGAATAATTTTTCGTTACGGATCTAATGGTAATGTCGAATTTTCCTGATTCTCCCTCTAACGAAAATTTTACTGTATGGGTCCCACTCGACGCGAAATTCGAGGATTTATTAACTTTTTCACTCAAACTTGGATTCAAACTTGCTTATAGGCTAAAGTATATATTTCGATCCTTTTGAATTTAATGGCGAAGTCGATTTTCCTCAAAATTAATCATAGCAATATTCGAGTATTTTACTCTAAGTCTTTCATTCGATATTTCCCTCCGAATCTCACCATTTAATTTCCTCGAGATATGAGTCGAAAATCCGGGGTGTTACAACCTATCTATTATGGTCACGTCAAACAACCAACCTAAGTTGGATAAATGGTCACCCAAGTATGGTAAGTTGCAACGACCGATCACAAAATTAGGAATTAATGATGCGATTTCACACCGGTGAAACATTGGAACACAATGTCCCGACTTGGAACTATCCAGTTATAGAATCTCAACGATAGTAAATGTAGTTAGAGTTTCACTGCTTTATTATTTATGTATATATATACAGGGTATTATTGATATCGTTTATTAGGTGAAATAGATATTTAAGTACCTTGGAATGCTAACATGAACAGAAGAAAACATACTAAAATTTTTAGGCGCCACCTAGTGTCTCGAGATATAACATGAGATTTTACGTTAGTATTTCAAGAGTGTCACATGCGCTTTCATCAGTTGAGAAAGATTGTTTGGTCTTTCAAAAAGGACTTTTAGGCTTGATCTTCTCTTTAATTGAATTTCAGTCTTTCTTGAAGAACTTTGCTTAGTCTCTAAAGGAAAGTTCGATAACTTCTTCTTCTCTAGAGGAAAAGCTTCTATCTTCTGAGAGAAAGTGATCCAGGTCTTCTCCAAATGAGCAAGGCTTTTGTATTTATAGACTTAGGGGAGGGAAGTATTTCTAATTATGCACCTTTCTTAGATGGATTTTTACATAACTGGTTTAAATACTATTCGATTATTAGTCTGATGAGTTTTGGACTTTACCATGGGCTAACATGTTTGTTGGGGTGTATGGGCCCAATACTTAATGTTGGCCACTTAGATTTATTGGATCATGGGCTTTATCTGCAAAAATCCAAATATTAAAAGGCACGTTCCCAACTAATGGGCTCAATTTGGATTTGTGAAAGATGTAAGGATCAATTTAAAATTTTGATGCCTACAAGGAGTGTTGAGAACTCTAAAAATAGAACCAAAGAAGAAGAAGATAAAGGAAAGGAAAGGAAGATGCTCCATAATTTGGGGTTTTGGCATCAAGATTGAAAAAATAATAAGTAATTAGTTTTAGTTTTAGGGTTTAGTTGATTTTAGATTTATATTATAAGTTGTTGTTTTTTTCTAATGATATTCATAGATAGTTAAGTGATGCTTAGATTGTGAGTTGATGGTTGATTTATGGTTAGATGAATCACATATTAGGTGTTTGTAAAATTGCCAAACTTAAGTGAATTATTGTTGGTGCAGTTTAAAGTGTTTGAGGAATTGTCATACTCTGTAAAATTTTACTACGGATTAATTTGAAGATTGTTGATGGTCTATTAAAAATTGAGTATAATGAAAATGAAAGCTATTAGTGAGTTATAGTTAGTATTGGTATTAGATGTTCTTAAAGATTGTAGATGACGCTTTAAAGATTAGGTGTGATGAAAATTAAAGCTATTGGTGAGTTATAGTTACTATTGGACTGGTGGAGACTTGTAAGAAAGAATTAGCCTTATTGTTATATATGTGGTGTGTGTTAGATAAGACGATGTTTATTACACAAGAGTCATATGGTTGATGGAAAATGTTCTGAATAGTTTAGGATGCTTAAAGTGAAAGGTAAGTCATTAATACGGAGACGAATAATTATTGCAACCTGAGAAATTTTTGGATAAGTGCACAAGGTTAGTTAGGAATTGATTTAGTTGAACTTAAATGGTTGAGATATAATTATGTGAATTTAGTATGGTTGAGAGATATTTCAATGGAAAAGAGTTGCTAGGGATTAGGCATTCAATCTTTGTTCGGATGTATCACAGAGAAAGGGATTGGACTTTGATTTATAATTTAAAGTGAATTTAAATTAGATATATGGTATCATTGATTGGTTGGAGAAGATTTGAATGAATCTAAAGGACTTGAATCCATGAACAATGGTGAATTGGAAAATGATCTATTATATCCGTCTAAACACAAATAATTGTTTGACCATCTGAACATTGATAAATCTTGTGAATTGATGAACCTATTTGACAGTTTGAGTACTGATAAACTATCTGACCATCTAAATACAAATAAACCGTCTAAACATTGATAAACCTTTCCTACTGTATGAATCTCTGAACACTGTATATGTTCTAATTGTATGAGCATAGCTATGTATTTAAAATTGATATGGAATTATGTTACCTTAAATGTTTAGAAATCTTAAAATGTGACTAATTACTGAAAGTCCGTCATGCTCTTAATTTATATTGCAAAGTAGTGAAAGAAGTGAGCCAATGTAAAAAAGGAAATGATTTGGAAGTTTAGAGGTATATTTGCATTAGGTTTTATAAATATTGTGTACAATATAGTTAACTCTATGGTTAGGTGTACAAATAGTTTTTTTTTTTTGCTAAGTTGTGGAAATTATTTTAGTTAGTACTTATATGGAGGTAGAGTTTGAATAAATAATATGGAATTTTTGAATGAATGAATTAGGATAAATTATTGATGAAGTCTTACAAGTACAGGTTTTACATATGACAAAAATTATAGAGGAAAAGCGATCATTTTTTTAATAGTATTTTAGCTTATGCTTTGGGGTGATTATCTGAATGAATGAAAAGTAATTAATTTAGTTTAAAAACACTTGGGGCATTTCGAGAATTACATCTTACATTTATTTAATTTGTATTTCCTTTTCCAAATTTATTTAGATTTAACGCATTTTTAAATATTTTTAATTAAGATTTTGCTATGATTTGGTGAGCTTAACAACTAAATTATCCTTTTGAATTTCTTTTTTTATAACGAGGGTTCTGGATCCATAGGCCCGAGTGTAGGGGTGAGACAATTGGCCACTTAGAGCATCATATCTCGCTCGAATCCCCCGGGTACATGCAATATCGCATATACCAAGTAAACAGAGATAAATCCTTATGGATGGCCAATGAGAGGGCTTGGACTCAAGATCTTTCCCTTTCTGGAGGGATAAGGTTGTTTGAGTCATTTTTGAGGTTTTCGAGTTTGATCAATTGAATGGTTGTTGAAATTGGAGTTGACTTCGGTCAAATTTTGGGTTGAAGAATAATTTTGGAAAGTTTTTTTTTTGTTTTTTTTTTCAAATTTTGTGAATTTAGAATCATAGTTTAGATTGGAAATTTTGTCAAAATTGCGTCCCATGTTTGTGTAGAAATTTATAAATTTTGAATTAAATGACTATTTTTCGCTTGTGAGGTTTTCAATTTGAAATAAGTGTTTCTTGACATTTTAAGTATTTCGAAATCAATTTTTCACAAGGAAAGCTTGTTTCAAGTGTTTCAGGGATTTCGATTAGATAGTGGATGTGGGCCCCACCAGTTGAGTTATTTTTGAAAGTTATATTTTTTTCACGAAATGGTTTGTTTTATCTTAGATTGACGCGTTTTCAATTTCTAGAAGTGTTGTTTTTTTATGTGTGGAGTGGTTTCTAGGTGTATTTTGATATCAAGGGTATTTTTTTACAGGTTTTGTGATTTTCAACAAAATGTCAACCTTGATGAATCACTCATAAAGTTCAATAAGTGTAAATTTAATCTTCAGAATTTAAGAAAATATCAATAATGATTTTAGAGTATTGCTCATTATTGGGAATCCACTACCGGATCAAGTGAATGCAAAATATAGGTGTCTGCGATTTCAAAGTGTTAATGGTAAATTGAAATTAGGGTTTAAAATGAGTTTGGTTCAGGCCGGATATGAATATATCCATATCCATATCCAAGTTTTTTATTTGGATTCAAATCCGTTCAAGGTTATTTCAATGAATGAATCGTACCATTCGAGGTTATTTCAATGAAAATTACTAAAAGTGGACAGAAGGTGACTTGGACTCAAAACCTCTTTCTTTTTTTAGGGAGGCCTTGGCCATTGTACACAATACTTGTTGGTTGAAGAAAGACACTTTGAAAAATATAAAAAATAACTTACAAAGTAATATATCATTCGGATCTAAGTGGATATAAGGATGGATCCATATTCGACCCAGATCCGACTCGGGTCAAGGGACATCAACCCATATCCGACCTATTTTTTAAATTCAGATATACTTGAAGGAACCAAACCTACTAAATTTGGATTTGGATCACTCAAATTTCAGATAAAATTTGACCCATTTTAAGTCCTAATTGAAATGAGCATAAGATTGACTTTGGGTTAGCTCGAGGCATCTTGTTGAGGGATGCTCTTAAGGATTTTGGCACCACTTGAGACCAATTTTGCATTTAGTTTTGGCTAAAAGAAAATGTTTGGATCATTGGATGTGTTTGAGACATTTTGGACAAAAACAAGGGTGGGATACTTAATCAGGCATAGCACAAGGTGCCTTTGGGCTAATAAGCGTAGGGCTTGTAAGGAGTGTTCCAATGGGTTTTGACACCTTCGAAAACCAATTTTGCATCTAGCTTTAGCTAAAAATAGATGTTTGGATGCACTCGGGACATTTTGGTCGAAAACAAGGGTCGGACACCTTGTAGGGGGTATTTTTGTCAATTTATGAATGCCAATTTCCCGACATTATTTTTTTTTTGGAAGGTTCCAAATTGATGTTTTCTTATTTAGGAATAAGTTTATGTGAAAATATATCTAGGATGGAATGGGCATAGGCTAGAGAGTAGTAGAAAGTGCTTCTGAAACATTGCACATCATTGAAAACAATTTCATTGAGATAATGGGTTAGTAAAGATTAAATGGGCTATCTAAAGAGAGAACTTAAAATTACTTGGGATCACATTTGTAGAAGGGGTGGTAGTCCTCAAATAGGATAGTAAGCCTTGTAATTATCATACCACCACCATATTTAACATAAGCTCATAGATATACTTGGAAACTGAGTATATACAAGTAGTATTCAATAACAATCAAAGAGTGCCAGAATCCTTGAAAGAGTTTGTGATGAACTTAATTAAACACCTAGATTATGTTAATTTGTTATGAGATTTTTTTAAATAAAGAGACTACGAATATAGTTTCACAGCTGAATAACTACCTTGACTAAAAAAATCTAATCCTATTACAAACATGGCTCTAGAGATATACATTTTGATACAATGCATCATCCAATACTTTAGTACCCTCCCACAGTCGCATGTTCCTTTGAATACGATTGATTAAATAATATTAATGTCCATGACGTCATGAGTTGATTATTTCTAGGTGGTTGAAAACATTAATTGTGTACATTGAACATCAATTCTCATTTGTTGATGCTAATAGTCAATTTATCTTTAATTTTTACCAAGAAGGCTCGGAGTGTAATAGTTTTAAGGAAGGACAATAGTGGGACGTAACTGTCTCGACCCTTGGGTTCATACATCGAGATTGGTGTTGATTGACAAGTCGACTCAACTGATACATCCCCCATCTAGAACATGATGTAAGATTCGTACCCCTACAGAACTATTATTAGTGGATTTATGTATAGAATTTAGTTGAATTAACTACATACTTTAGATTTGCACTTAGGAAAAGGGCCACGACGATGGCACAATAAGATAATGATTGGATTTCCACCGATTTCTTTCCCTATTAGGAAAATTTGATTCACATCGGCCCGCAATTAATTTGAAATTTGATAGACTTGACTTTAGGTCCCATCAAGCTCAATAGGCAAAGATGATCTGATGCATCAATTGCATTTTTTGATCAAAGTCAGTGCCTAAACAAGATCTTGCCCCATTGTACCTTGTTGTATGAGGGAAATAGACTACGTCTATTCGAGATGAGAATGTGATTTAAGAGCACATTTGCTCTGCATTGTGTGACACCTCTCATCTGGGATTGAATGGGCTAACTTTGATTTCAGAGTATTGGGTTGAAAGCTTAGATTATCCCTTTGAAACAATTAAGAGTTGTCTAGTCTATAGGGACAACTTGAGCCATATGATCAAGAGATCATAAGATCTAATCCACTCCCTAGGGTTAGGAGAGATTTCAATTGCATACTTATTCTCCAAATCCGTGATATGGATCAACAACTTATTCTACTTCAACCTACTATAGAATAACAAAGAACTCGCAATGAGTTGTTTATCCTAATTATAGCCACTCCACCTTTTTGTATTGTCTTGCCTGCAACCAATGTGGCACAATTTGAAATTAGGATATTTACAATCCATATGCTCATTAAATTTCATGGGTTTGAGAGTGAACAAGCCTACAACCATTTAACCAAAATTTTGACCTTGTGTTAGACTTTTAGAAATGGTAACTTGAACGAGGAGAGTGTCAAGTTGAGGTTGTTCCTTCTCTCCCTAGAGGATCATGTAGCTGCATGGAAGAACTCATTGGCCAAATTCTTTCCAATGGCAAAGATTAAGCAATTTAAGAATGCCATTAGGAATTTGAAAGGATGACCCAAAAAAAAATTCTCCCAAACATAGGAGAGATTCAATGACATACTTGTCAAATGGTCTCATCACGGGATAAATAAAGTTTATTTGGTCAATTTCTTCTATCAAGGTCTTCCGCCTACCCAACGTATCTTGCTAGAGTTTATGCACAAAGTTAAATTTATGAATCAGACTCCCAATCAGGCATATGAATTCCTTGTAGAATTGGTAGAAGATGCTTGAAACTGAAGCACCAACTTAAGAGAATTAGATAGAGAGGACATGGGAGCCAAGAAACCAGGCATGTATGAGTTCAAGATTGATCCTGATATCAAGAATGTCATCACAAGCATGGTTAGTGGAATGCAAAATCTTAATAAGAAATTTGACATTTTTAGTGTCAAAGCTAACCACCAAGAGGTTACCCCAGTAATGTGTGTCGAAACTGAGACACAATCATCATGTCTTTTATGTGAAAGGTTCAATCATTCCATAAAGAGTTGTACAAGTCTTCCAATAGCAAAGGCTGAGTAAGCCAATGCTATAGGATTATATAGTGCCTATAGAAAACCCACCCCTAATTCTTATAGTCAGACATACTACCTGACAATAGGGTCTACCCCAATTTTTCATACCCTCAAAATGAACCTATCAAAATGGGTGGTTCTCTAAGTTTCTAGAAAAGTTATGATAGACAACCTCAAAGCACTATGAGCCAAATTTGGTTCTTCAGCAACCATACTTTTTATCATTTCAAAATTATGATCAAAAGGTGATTATCATCGACCCTATGACTAATTATCCCCTCTCCAATTGCATAAAAAACTCTTCATTAGAAGCAATGATGACTGCGTTGTTGAAGCAACAACAACAAATACAAACCAACCAGAACCAATCATAAATTAATGAAGTGAATGCAAAAGAAATCAATAAACTTGAGGTTCAATTAGGTCAGTTCGCACTTTCTGTTGGGAAGAGGAATCAGGGGTAATTCCCTAGTCAAACGGTCTTAAACCCAAAAGGACATACTCAAAATGCCCCAAAACGGCAATTCAAAATAGCAAGTCAACTAGGTGGACAATCACATTCATGGTCCTAACGAAAAGCACGAGTCACCAACAAAAGATAAGGACTCTAATTCTAATGAGCTTGTGATGGAAAAAGAGGACAAAAGAAATGTCACATCTCCACCTACTGAAATACAGTTAGTCATTCCCAATGCCCTATTTCCATATAGACTCACAGACAATAGGAAGGAGAAACAACTTGAAAGGATTTTAGAAGTGCTCAGGAATGTCCAAATCAATATTCCCTTCCTAAACATAATCCATTTAATTCCCTCTTATGCTAAACTTCTTAAAGATCTCACCACTGTTAAAAGAAAAATCCTTGTGCCTAAAGAGGCTGTGATGATAGCTCAATCTTCTTGTTTGGCCCAATAGACAATTGTGCCTAAATTCAAGAATCCTGGTTGTCTTACAATTTTTATGCACATTGAAGGCACAATGGCCGAGAAATGTTTATTAGACCTAGAGGCTAGTGTGAACCTTCTCCCATTTTCTATCTACAAATAACTAGGTTTGGAGGAACTCAAACCTAAATATATCATATTCAGTTTAGCTTACAGATCCATAAAGCTTCCCAAGGGAGTTATGGAAGCTGCCATCATCAAGGTTAAGGACTTCTATTTTCCTACTGCTTTGTGATTTTTGACACTAAACCTATAATTAACCCTAACAACCACATTCCTATCATCTTGGACAAGTCATTCTTGACAACATCTGATGTCATTATCAGATGTAGGAACGAGATCATGACCTTAGCATTTGGAGACATGAAAGTCAAAATGAATGTCTTCCATACCAAGTTCCAATCCGCAGATAGGTATAATTTGGAAGAGGTCAACATGATTGATATCTTGATCAATAGTACATCCAAAGTAACATAGAACATTGACCTGCTAGACAAGTACCTAGGCCAAATTGGCTTTGATTTTGATATGGAAAAATCCATCAGGGAAGTTAACTCCCTACTTGAATATGTCCCTACGATGGATTTTCAAACATGACAACCAAAAGTCGAAAGCCTCCCCATTCCTTCACCAGTTAAAAAGACTCCCAAACATGAATTAAAATATTTTCCAGATATGATGAAATATTCATTTCTTGAAGTAGCTGAAACCTTTCCAATTATCATCTTGCCAAATTTAAAGAAGTCCTAAGAAAAATGATTACTTGATGTTCTATGCGAACATTATGAAGCTATAGATTGGACCATAATTGACATCAAGGGAATCAATCCCTTTGTGGTTATGCATCAGATCCACCTTGAGGAAAATTTCAAACTTTTGAAAGAACCATAAATTTTATTGAATCTGATTTTACAAGATGATGTCCGAGGAGAGGTCCTTAAATTATTAGATGCAAGTATTATATACCCCATCTTGAACAACAAAAGTCCAGTTCAAGTTGTCCCATATCGGAATCTCGGCTAATTTTTAAAAATTTTCCAGATGAGCAAATTATGTAATCTCCAACCTTAACACACCATGGTATGCTCACATTGTCAACTACCTCATGACAGGGCAAACACCTGTCGCATGGAACAAACAAGAACAGATGTGGTTTTTTGCCAAAATCTAAATGATTTTTTTAGGATGATCCATACTTATTCAAGTATTACCCCGACCAAATAATTGTATGACATCTCCCCCCAATGGAGATCAGAAGAACATTCTAGAGTTTTGCGACAACTATGCTTGTGAAGGGCATTTTGGTAGTAATTATGTATCATCTTTTGTTTCCTTTTCATTTGTTTCAAGAAAGATATCAATCAACTCCGATTATTTCTTTTTCTATTGATTCTAAAATTACCGCGAAGATTTTGCAATGTGGTTTCTACTAGCCCACCATCTTTCAAGATGCTAAATTCTTCGTTAAATCTTGCAAGAGATGCCAACGTTTGGGTAAGATTAGCAAGAGAAATAAGATGCCCCAACAACCAATCTGGATCATCAAAATTTTTTATATATGGGACATCAATTTTATGGCTCCATTCCCCATTTCACATGGATTTCAAAACATTTTAGTTGTAGTAGACTATGTATCAAAATGGGTAGAAGCCACAACATGCTGAATAAACGACCATAAAATTATTATTTAGTTCCTCAAAGATACTATATTCACCAAATTTGATGCACAACATGCCATTATCAATGACGCGATAAACATTTCTGTAATCGGGTTTCTAAAGCTTTAATGTGCAAATATGCTATCACGCATAAAGTTGCCACCCCGTATCACCCACAAACCAGCGGACAAGTAGAAATCTCTAATCGAGAGATAAAGACCATTCTATAGAAAACAGTCAATCTTACAACGAAAGATTGGTCTCTACACTTGAATGATACACTATGGGCCTATAGAATAACATGCAAAACCTCGATTGGCATGTCCTTTTACCGGTTGACCTTTAATAAAGCTGGTCACCTCCTAGTAGAGATGGAACACAGAACTTATTGGGTAGTGAAACACCTTAATTTTGACCTTGCAAAATTGTACAAAGATCGTATCAAAGTTTGGCATGATAAGTATAATCAAAGAAAATTTTCACCTAGGTTAGAAAGTGTTGCTTTACAACTCCAAATTTCTTATTTTTCTAGGAAAATTGAAATCACGATAGATAGGACCTTTTATTGATCATCATATTCACCCTCACAGTGCCATTGAGTTTCTCAATCCCTCTAACGGTAGTATATTTCAAGCCAATGGCCAAAGGCTTAAGTCTTTTCTCTACCTTCCTACATCTTAGGAATGTGATTTTTATTTAAGTAATCTTGTGTATCAATATTAGATTCATGTCCTTGTCTGGTTGAATACAATAAACTTAGCATTTTTTGACATGCAACCCTTAATTTAGTCAGCATTACATATCAGTTTGAACAACAATTATGTAATGCTCAGATTTTTAAACACATATCTCGAGAAAATTCCTAGGTCAACAAATAGGAGAAACATTTTAAATTTGAAATTTTTGGAAATTGATTACACCATTAGACCCATTTTGAAACATTAACCGAAATAGACTATAAGATCACAAAAATTGGAGTTCGGGACATATATTTTTAATTAAACCAAAAAAAATCAAACAATGATTGTTATATCCTTTTAACATTATAAATACTAGGACCAACGAAAATTTAAGGAATTATTTATCTATTTCCTATGTTCTCTTCTTATAAAAGAAAACCCTAGCTTCCCTCCATCTTCCACCTAGGTTTTCAACTAATTCGAGCTTCCATTGGATGTCGGCATAGAAGAGAAAATGATCAGATCATCATAACCTTTGAAGAGACATAACAAGTTAAATTTTTGATAATGTTCAACATGGAATCTTTGACCAACTCAATCCCTCATGTGATTCGCAGAATTCTTAGCCTTTGAATTTGAGGTAGGGAACTTTTGGACCTTTCTAATAATCGTAGTTTTCTTTGCATCTAGATTTTTATTGAAAAAATAAATATTTTTTTATTATGTAAAATAGGTAAAAATAATCTCTTTTTTGAAATCCATGATTAACATAACTGATTCGATGTATTATTCGTTGCTCCATGATAAATCTTTGTCTTTTCTTTCGTATTCTTTATGAGATTTTTTATTGAAGAAAAATCGAGTTTTGAATCCAAAATCGCAAAGGTATGCAAAAAAATTGCAGAACCGTAGAGAGTTTTTTTTTCAGTATTATCAAATGCCACCGCATGAGTTATTTCGGTGCCACCGATAAAAAACCCTTTTACCAACAAAAAGTTGGAAATTATTTTACGTAAAAATATTTTCGGATTATAATAAAATTTAATTATTTTCTTCTAAATATTGTTACAAAAGGATTTTCAATGTTAAAATTGTTGAAAACTTCATTTTTAAATTGTTCAAGGCCTTTTATGAATTTTGACTTGAAAGATTGAAGTATTCGAAAAACAAACTTGTGAATTATTTAAACTTGAGAGATCGAACGGTAGGTGTGATGCCCTTATGGATGAGAGTATAAAATCTCATTGTTTGTGTGTGGAGGTGAGTAGATACATGGGTGTTAAATTTACTTTTTATTATTGCGAGGTGATGAATTGCATGTTTATTTACGATTTTGTTATCGCAAGGCGATGAGTACTATTTTATTTTTATGAGTTAAGCCATTGCATAGTAGAAAATTGGGTGTCCATTTCACATACTTGTATGTTTAATTTTCTATTTTGTTTTCAAAAAGAAATATATATATATATATTATATATATATATATATATATATATATATATATATATAGATATATATAGCTATTTTAGGATTTGTTAAAGAGCTTATGAAAGCCTAAAAGAATAATCTGTCATATCATGTTCGAAGTGACATACTATCTTAGGATGAATGATTGTGATATTAAATTCTTATGTAGCATGAGCTACATAAGGGATTAATATCACAACTGAGATCTGAGAGTTTCCTTTCTATCTTTACTGGTGAAATATGTTATGTAATGTAGCTGTGGAAAGTTTAGAGATATCTTACGGAATCATATGTTCGCTTGATATGCTTAGATGAAGATGATAAGTCAATGATCATTAACCACCTAGTACTAGTCAAATGAATTTACACTTCGTGAAAGGACATGTACCTTATGGTCATAGTCAACGGCCAACCTGAACCGGATAAATGGCCACCCTAGTATGGTAAGTACAGCAACCAACCAAAAAATCAGTAACTAACGATGGGGTTCAACATTGATGAAGTATTGAATATATTTGGATCCTGACTGGAAGGTATCTACTCATGATTTTTAACACTTTTAACAGACACACTACCATTGTTTGTACTAAATTATTGAATCTACTTTATTTTAATTTATAAAAATTTGAATTTTATCTGGTTTACTATTTTAAATAGTGATTGTAGTTATATTTTTAACATGTTTACTTTATGATTAGAAAATGTTTCACTAAAAGTTGAAGAACAAGGTTTCAAGTTAAATATTTATAGTTTGATGAAAGGATTTATTTATTTTTCAAGTTGACTTACATTTTATTTTGTTTTTAAAATATTTCATAAGGTATTGAAATTCGGTATTTTATATGTTATTGTGAAAATAGAACTAGTAGGTTGACAAAAGATATAGATATTTATTACTTTTTAGTTATTGTCTATTTGATAAATTTTATGTTATGACATGATCGGTAGTTATTTAAGTATAGTATGATTTAACCATGTTGTTATTGTTTACACGAAAAAATTGCATGTCTTTCCAAAATATTTTAGAATGATTTTTCTCATATTGAAATGACTATTAGTTTGAGAGATTTGTTTCATGTTGGGTACCTCCCCTATTACTCACCTTATCCTTCACCCTTTGAATTTTGATAGATTTCAGAGTTAGTCTTGAGGAGCAAATTTCAAGTTAGCACTCGGAGTTCATTATTGACGAGTTGTAGCCCCTGTTTGCTTAAGGATATTTTAAGGTTTAATTATTTGTTTCATTTTATTAATAATGTGTATTTGGAATATTGTAAGCAAATCATAGTTTCCGCACTCTGATATTCTTTAATTATATATTATACATTTTCATTGTTATATTATTATTTTTATCATTGTATAATTGTATTTATGTTAATATCACATTTGGTGGAGTTTTTAGTATCTCAAATTTTTGTATGAAATCATGGGGATTTGTATTAGAATTTGGGGGGCGCCACAAATTATGACCATTTTCTTCCCATTTCTTTGCTCAAAGTTGTTAATGAGGAAGCAGTATAAGGGAAATTATAAAAAATCTCAAAAAATAAATTCCGAGAAAATTTATTTTCCAAGATTTTCCCAAGTTAGAAAATCTATTTTCCTAAAAAGCATTCCTTATTACTTCTTAAAACCCTAAATTCCTAACACTTGCCCTCATTCATTTCTATCACTTCATCTTCTTCAACCTACCTCCCATCCTCCTTAAATTTTTGGTCGACTGACCTACCATCTACCATCGCAATAACCGACCGGCCAATTTTGGCTGTCGCGCTGCCATGACCAAGTCACCGTAGATTAGACCCGATCCATGTTACACCTATTACGTTGTCATATCCAACCCGCACACCGTGTCCTTTCTAGGGCCGCCGATACTAGATGATTTCAACTTTCGAGAATCGACTCAAGAGGTAGAAGGAAGAAGATATGAAGATGAAGTTGGAAAAGCAGAAGGTTGTCTTTTAGTAAGAGCTTAATGCAAACGTTAAGGAATAGAAATATGTTTTTAACGATGAGCGTGCTCTAATTACTCAGTTGGAGGCTGCCCTGTTGGAGAACAGGGTGAATAAGGCTCATATCCTAGTCCTATCTCCAGATGAATTCTTAGCCATGTCCAGCCTAACCGTTGCTAATACTGAGTCAATATTCCCTAACAGGGTTGACCTACCTACAGACCCGGTTGAGGTCTAGGCTTTTGTAACCTTGTTTTTTTCCTTCTGTACTACTTTATATTAATGAACATTTTCTTTTCCCAATCTCGAACTATCTTCCTCTTTGTATGACCTTGTACACTTCAATCATTTATGTTTCCTTTTTTCTTTTTTTTATGTGAAAGAGTTGATTCCCTAACGAACCGTCCCTTTTTTCCTTAGATAATTTTAGATTCAATCACCTGATAGAGTGAGGCTCGATTCCCTATCAAACCGACCTTTTTGCCTTAGATTATTTTAGCTTTTCTCACCTCATAAAGTGAAGCTCAATTCTTTATTGAACCGACCATTTCACCTTAGATCATTTTAGCTTCACTTACGTCATAGAGTGAAGCAAAGTTCCCTATCGAACCAACCCTTTTGCCTTATGTTATTTAACTTTTCTCACCTCAGAGAGTGAAGTTTGATTCCCTATCGAACCGACCTTTTGCCTTAGATTCACATTTAGACGATGCCCTTTTGCAAAAAAGTTCGATATTTAGATAAACAACACCTTAATAAAGTAACTAAAAAAATGGGGATCTCCCCCTCAAACAAAATTTAGTTAATGCCCTATCAAACTAAAAAGTAAATTCCTACTTAAGAATTAAAGAAATTCCTATTGTTTAAATAACAGAACCCTATTGATACTACCTTCTTATATTAGAAACGTTCCAAGGTTATTTGATTGAATCCTCGACCATTGTATTCAGATGACATGCCCTTACCTTCCTGAGCCTATTTATGATGTAAGGGCCTTCCCAATTCTCTCTGAGCTTTTTATTGTGCGGAGCTTGTGTGTTTTGGAAGATCTTCCTCGGTACTAAGTCTTTTGGCTTGAACACCCTCATGCACATTGAAAGAGCCCTCGATCCGCGGGGTGTGTGAATCCGCTTTTAATTTTTGAGGTTTGGGAGTCGTCACCTAATTATTATAATCTAGGAACCAAACACTGACTTTAAAAGGTAAATAATACTAATCTACGAAAGAAAAATACGGGTCCGAGGATCACGTTACGGGGTTGGAAGGTATTACGCACCAACCCCACCCAGCAAACGTCGGTTTCTACTAATTCTCAAATAAACTATATTGCTAAAAAAACCTATATAATAATATAAAAAATAAAAATAGTCACATTTTTTTACTGCAACGATTTTGTTCCTTCAGATCTGATAAAACGTTTCTTGTACAGTATTCCTCGCTTCGTTCTGTCACTGGATTTGCTTCAAACCTCCAAGGAGAAGTACCTCCTTTTTAGATCTGAATTTTTCTGATTTATTTATGAATTTCTAGGTATTTTTGAAGGGCTTGTAGGTATTTTTTGAGCTAAAGTTGAGGTATGGGTGTTAGGTAAGGAATTAGAGTTTCAAAATTAGGGTTTATGGGAGGTTAGGAAAGTTTTTTGACCTACTTTTTCTAGGATTTATTTTTTCATACGAAAATAGGTTATAGGGACCTCTATTTATAGATTTTTTTAAGTGATTGTTTTGATAGAGTTAATGTTTAATTATAATTCTTTTAGAGAGAGTTATTGTTTAATTATAATTGTTTTAGGTAGAGTCATATTTAAATTAGAATTGTTTTAACTAGAGTTATTATTTAATAATAATTATGATTGTTTTACATAGAGTTATTATTTAATTATGATTGTTTTAAATCGAATTATTATTTAATTATGATTGTTTTTAAATAGAGTTATTATTTAATTAGAGCTCTATTAGGGTTTTGACTTTTAGTCTCACTTGATTGACTTTAAGATTTTGATTTTAATATCTTGACTTTAGTCTTACTTGATTGACTTTAAGATTGAATTTAGTCTTACTTAATTGACTTTAATTTCTTGACTTTATTCTTATTGGATTGACTTTAAGATTTTGGACAACCCCCATTTTATTATATCTTTAATTCTTTGGGCCCCCAGATGGAGGGGTCCTTTAATAAATATTTGGGCAACCATAAACAATTTTGCCTGAGAGCCTGATTAATCAATTTTTTTGGTTCAAAATTTTAAATTAATTTTATTAATGTTTCAGTTTACATTATTTAATGTTTTATTTATTAATTTCGGAATTTAAAATTTTTTAATTGAAAAATTATCGTTTTGCCCCTGAAGAGAACTTTTGCGTTTCAAGTCGGTTTTTGATGTTCCAGGATATTTTAGAAGCGATTTTTCGTAAGGAATTCAATGAAAATATTATTGTGTCATTTATGAAATTTTTTTGCGAAATGGTCATGAACTTTATGAGGGGCATTTTCGTAATTTTGTCAAATTTTGTGAAAATTGGCGAAATGATTTATTTGATTTCGATTTGTTGTTTTATGTGTTTGAAATGATTTTTCTAAGCGTAATGTAGGCTCTAGGGATGTTTTGAGGTTAGGGGTATTTTGGTAATTTGATTATTTTTTAGTGATTTTTATCGTAAAACTTCTTTTTATTTGAAAAATGATGATTTCTATGTTTTTGGAGATATATTTTCCTAGCGTAGCGTGGTTTCTAAGGGTTTGTTAGTTTGAAATACCTCATCCGAATTTCTGAAACATATCTACTAATAAAATAGAGCACTAGAATAAGCATCTATCATTAGGAACCGTTGTAATCGGGTTGACGAGTTGATTAATCAGGCGATTGCAAAAATGGGGTGTCTACAGCTAGCAAATATATTTCAGTAGATAGTACGATATCCAAATGTCAAAGCTAGTGACAGTTTATTTTGCAGCCTGATTTAGCATTTCGTCGGGACGTTCGGATCCTTGAGGGTAAAACTCTCTCCGAACAAGTTTGTCAGGTCCTCGAGCTTGAACTCTCACTAACAATGTCAGATCCCCGAATTTTAGAAAATTCTCCCTGACTAATGCAAAAGTGCACATGTGTGCAATGGTGTGATGCTTACTGAGTAAAAATATGTCAGGTCCAAGAGATCTTCTCTCACTGACAATAATGATTCAAAATTGAAATGTGCTTATGCAACGAAAGCAATCATGGCAAGGTTGAACAATGAGGTAATCCGAGTCATAACATTGTAGGAACTTCGTTAAATCCTATTTGAAATTCTTTTTTACAGTTCGAAAAAGTTTGTGTCTCGTTTATCGAACTCGAGCTTATTGTAGCCACGTTTCTCAGGCTAAGAAACTTAAACAATCATGTTAATTCATTCTATGATTTAAAAAAAGTTGGAGTCTCATTTCTCGGACTCGAACTTATTAGAGCCATGCTTCTCGGGTTAAAGAACTTAAACAATCCTGTTAATTCAATATGATTCAAACAAAGTTAGAGTCTCGTTTCTCGGACTCTAGTTAAGGTTTATAGGAACTTAAACAATCCTATTAAAATTGGAGTCTCATTTCTCAGATCGAACTAACGTTTATAGGCACTTCAAAAAACCTATTCATTCTATAATTCAAAAAGTTGGAGTCTCGCTTCTTGGACTCGAACCTAGGTTTTAGGCACTTCAAAAAGCCTACTCATTCTATGATTCAAAAAGTTGGAGTCTCATTTCTCGGACTAGCACTTCGGTTTGTAGGTACTTCAAAAAACCTACTCATTCTATGATTCAAAAAATTGGAGTCTTGTTTCTCGGACTCGCACTTAGGTTTGTAGGCACTTCAAAAAGTCTACTCATTCTATAATTCAAAAAGTTAGAGTCTTGTTTCTCGGACTCGAACTTAGGTTTGTAGGTACTTCAAAAAGCCTACTCATTATATGATTCAAAAAGTTGGAGTCTCGTTTCTCGTACTCGAACTTAGGTTTATAGGCACTTCAAAAAGCATACTCATTCTATGATTCAAAAAGTTGGAGTTCATTTCTCGGACTTGAACTTAGGTTTGTAGGCACTTCAAAAAACCTACTCATTCTATGATACAAAAAATTGGAGTCTCGTTTCTCGGACTCGAACTTATTAAGTCACGTTTCTCGGGCTTAGATTTATAGGAACTTAAACAATCCTATTAATTCATTCTATGATTCAAAATCGAGTTCAAAGTTTGAAAGATCGGACCTTTAGTGGCTTATCATGCATCTGAATTCATAATTATCATTGGACTTCATCGGACTTTTAAGTAAGATTTTTATTTTTATCATGTGATTAAGAACAAAACTTTGAAGTTAAATGACTTTCAAAAATGCCCCTAGTTTCAAGGTTGGCTTTAACTAGAACTTGACTATATGATTGATGGAGTGGATTACGCTTGAAAAATATGAACTCTGATGTATGACAGATAGAAGAACTAACATTCCCTTAAATTTAAGATTCTTAATATTATCATATGTGCAATAAGGGATTGATCATTTTCTTTTGAATTTCTTTTGAAAAATGCTTACGTTGGACTTAAAAAATCTTGATAAATATTAGAATAGAATATCTTCCTCTTCAAAGTGGTTGATGATTCTACATTTTCCTTTGGCGAACACTTGAACAAGTAAACATACTCCTAAATATTCTACAATGTTCAAAATGGCTTCTGAGTTTCTTCGACTTCAACATTGTTGTCATCGAATGTTGTAGCTTGAATAGTTTTGCATTTCTTAATTTCTACACAAGCTTTCTTCTGAATTTTTCTTCTTGATGGGACCTTTCCTCCCATTTGATGATGCCCTAATTTTTGCTTAGGTTGTCTTTCTAGGTTTTCACCCTAGCGGATTTTTTTTTCTTTTTCTAAAGATGCCTTGATTTTTGCCTAGGTCGCTTTTTCAGGTTTTCAACTTAGTAGGCTTTTTTTTATGGTTATGTCATAACTTTTGCCTAAGTCGACTTTTCGGGTTTCTGACTTAGCGGGCTTATTTTTTTTCTCAATGATCTTGAATATTTAACTCGACAACTTATTGGTTCCCTACACTTTAACCTAGTCAATTAGCATTCAGGAGGACTTAATAGGTGGGCTTAGGACATGATTTAGAAAGAAAGTGTAAAAGCCTCGACTTCCCAAAATGCCCCTAGTCTAAAATTCTTTTTTTTTGTCATTCTTTTCTGTAAATTCTTTTGACTCTTTTTTTTCTAATGCCCCTAGTTTGGCATTTTTTTTTCTGCCAAATTTTTTTTTAATGTTCCTTGTTTGGCATTTTTTTTTTCTTTTGAACCTTTCAATAGGGGATTTTCCTTTTCGATGACACTTTTCTTAAGAGAATACATTTTTTTTCCGTGACCGGGCCTGAAGTAACTTCTCAGGTTGCCTACGTACCCCAAATATTTCTTTTCTCTTTTGGGATCAGGTCAAAACGTAGTTCATACTAAGATTCCCTCTCAAGGTTGGTCGATACAGTTTAGAAAAAGAGAGGCTATTGATTTTTTTAAAGGTTACAAAGGACTAGAAAAGTTTTTTTTTCTTGGTAAAACAGGAAAATAGCTCGGCCAAAGAAGGCCTCATTTGGTGAAATACTAATTAATTTGGTCAAGATTCTAGGAACTCGGTATCTAGATTGCTTTGTCGAGTAAAGTCTTCTTTTGAGAATGAGTAATCTTCAGTCTTCTTCTGAGAAGGAGTAATCTTCAGTCTTCTTCTACAAAATTGAGTTCTTTGTATTTGACATTGACTCGTTCAATCCTTTCCAAACTTCGAAAGAAATCTCATATTTTTTTGTGAATGAGAACTCTCTTCACTCGAGTGAAAAACATGATGAATCCCTTCTTTTGGATCTTAACATTTTTGTCGATGGTTTCAACTACATCATTCTTGACTGATAGTCTTTGATTTTGAAGTTCATCTTCAACTTTAGAACTTGATTTATTTTGGTGCAATTTATCAATATATCATCATGAGATCAAGTAGGAATATTGTTGAATTTCTCAAGTAAATTTATAATTCTCTCATGTTCCCCTGGGAATAATGTAATACCAATTTTCACTTCTTGAGTGCACTCTTTAATTCCAATATTTATCAAGTTTGACTAGTGAGTTCTGATGCATTCTTCATATTTGATATTTTGGTCAAATCGTTATTACACGCATGATAATCAGAAGCTTCTTTATTTTATTGGAATTAAAAAACATAAACTAACAAACTCATCGAAGACTCGAGAGTTGAAGAAAGACTAATGTAACTGAAACAACTAACTGGATTTAAAGACTGACGAAAATTGAAACTCAAAGAAAACTTAGGGACAATTATCTACAAAGCGAGAAGGTCTTTCTGGGTGGATGGACTACTTGGACTTGACATTGGTACTTTGACTAGACGACTCTTTTGACGGACCCAAAATGACACAGATGAGGGTTTAGAAAGTTTAGGGGCACCTAAGATTAACCATCGATTCTGAAGATTTAACTTTTAACCACATTATTAAAATTTTGATATAAATTAGCCCTCCGGTGGGAAATACCGAATCCAAATACACTATAAATCTATAGTGACCAAGAATGTGAAAAAGATTAGTCACGGGTTTACCCCTGATTGGGATTGAACCTTTGATCAGACAAATTAATTTGATCCTAAGATCGAATTTTTCTATATAAAGTGGTCTTGATCTTTAAAAGTGAAACCAATTAGTCCAACTGATTTGGTATTGATCAGTTTGATCCATTTGTTAATTGGGCCAATTGGTTTAAATTGATCAGTATTTCACTGATTGGGTCGGACTGATATAGTGGGTTTAGTTTGAACAGTCTGGATCAGTCCACCCACTTACCTATTGGTGGATTAAATAAAGTAACCCGGGAACATCCATAGTCAGTTCAGGTCGTGACCTATAGGAAGGCTTCTAGACTCTAGGTTTACTAAGTGCAATTCAATTTATCTGGCCACCCTTGCCCAAGTGTACCCATATACCTCTCGAGCGTACTCAATCAGATGGTATGTGGTGGTTTGGTTTGATATACCGTATAGGTGATAATCTAAGACTCCAACCCACATTTTTGAAGTCAAAAGCAGCCAGTTTAATCCTCAGTTGAGAGGTGGCGCACGATGTTGAGTAAGGGCCCTCTTAAATACCTCTCGTCTAGAATATACATAGTCTATCCCCCTCATACAGTAGGGTACAGCGGAGCAGGATCTTGCTTAAACACTGATTTTGATCAAGAAGTGCAATTGGTGAACTTAGATTATCTTGATATACCGTATAGGTACGAGTTTAGGGTTGTAGCTTTCATAAATGGTTTAGCATCCCACAAGAGGACCGACCACGTACTAGAACTACGTTCGCAATCGGGACATGTGACTGTGTGGCTTTCAATAGGTCAAAGGCTCAGGTCGCTCCAGCCTGGGTGCATCGATATATCTTTCAGAATCACCTGATCAGACGGTACTAATGCCCCAGTTCAATATACCCTAAGGTACGTGACTGGAATTGTGGTTTTCATGAACGACGTCGCATCTCTAAAGAAATCAGGCCATGCACTAGTGCCACGTTGGCTATATGGGACATGCAAGCATGCAAAGCAGTAAACGTGCTAGTGGTGTGTGCAAAATAGGGTGGGGTGTGCCCGGGGCCTTTTCCAAACAAATGGGCCTATGTGTCCAATTAAACCAATACAAGTAAAGGTATTAAACCATACAAGTAAAATGTATACATTAATTGTGATAGATTAAAAACATATCTATATGGTTCAATGCACATTTCATGTATATATCAATGACAAATCAATCAAGGAATATGGCATAAAATAATTGATCAGATCCAAACATTGCAATAGGCATAATTTCTATAATTTTATGGTCCAATTAATGATCACTTTTTGGTGATCCAAAATAAATCGAGATTCCAATAGATGTTACATTAATGATAGAATGATAATTGTTGGGATGAGGAGTGATGAATCTTTTTTTTTTTTTTAATTATAAAAAAAAAAACTAGAAACACATCCCAAAAGAAAATCAAAGAGAAAGATCCTAGTGCCAAATGAGCTCGCTCTCACAAAATAAATCACGAACATTAACTGTGTTAAAACTAGATAAATTTGGATTTTCTGTGAATTAGAAAAATACAATCCGAACTTGCATCGATGATATCTAAGGCTTCTGATAATGAAATTGAGTGAATTTAGGTTCTAAATTAATTAACTCGATGAGATCTACGTTTTATTAAAGATGTCCAGACTTAAATCTCACTAGAATGTTCTGTAGAAACGTTTTAACATTGATGTCCCAACCTTCATTCAGCAACAATTCCAGATTTACAAAATACAATCCGAACTTGCATCGATGATATCCAAGGCTCCCGATAACGAAATTGAGTGAACTCAGGTTCTAAATTAATCTACCTGATGAGATATACATTTTATTAATAGGTGCTCAGACTTAATTCTCACCAGAATGTTTTGTAAAAATGTTTTAACATTGCTATCCCAACTTGCATTCAGCAACAATTCTAGATTTACAAAATATAATCCGAACTTGCATCGATGATATTCAAGGCTCCTGATAATGAAATTGAGTAAACTCAAGTTCTAAATTAATCTACTCGATGAGATCTAAGATTTATTAAGAGATACCCAAACTTAATTATCACTAGAATGGTCTGTAAAAACGTTTTAACATTGCTATCCCAACCTTCATTTAGCAACAATTCCAAATTTACAAAACAAAATCCGAACTTGCATCGATGATATCCAAGTCTCCCGATAACGAAATTGAGTGAACTCATATTCTAAATTAATCTACTTGATGTAATCTACTTGATGAGATCTACATAGTATTAAGAGGTGCCTAGACTTAATTCTCTCTATAATGTCTTGTAAAAACGTTTTCACATTACTGTCCTAACCTTCATTCAGCAACAATTCCAGATTTATAGAATACAATCCGAACTTGCATCGATGATATCCAAGACTCCTGATAACAAAATTGAGTGAACTCAGGTTCTAAATTAATCTACTCGATGAGATATATATTTATTTAAGAGGTGCCTAGACTTAATTCTTACTAGAATGTTCTGTAAAAATATTTTAACATTGCTGCCCCAACCTTCATTCAGCAACAATTCAGATTTACAGATTAATCCGAACTTGCATCGATGATATTCAAGGCTCCCAATAACGAAATTGAGTGAACTCAAGTTCTAAATTAATCTACTCGATGAGATCTACGTTTTAGTAAGAGGTGCCTAGACTTAATTCTTATTAGAATGTTCTGTAAAAATATTTTAACATTGTTATCCCAACCTTCATCATTTCATTATTTTCATGTGTCAATTTGAATCTTTCATTACTTAGGGTCATCAAAAAGTGACCCTTAATTGGACCAAAATACAATACCCAAAATCATCAACAATCAAGTCATAAAAATAAATAAATAAATAAATAAATAATAAACAAATAAAATAAATCGAACTGAATAATTAAAAAAAATTAGGTCATCCTGGCAATATTCCCATACTTGGGATTTTTCAAGTATGATCCTCAATAGTCCCCAGTGGAGTCGCCACTGAAAGCCCCCTCGATCCGTTGGGTGTGCGGATCCGTTTTTGATTTTTGAGGTTTGGGAGTCGCCACCTAGTTATTACGTTCTAGGAACCGAATAGTGACTCTAAAAGGCAAATAATACTAATTTACGAAAGAAAAATACGGGTCCGGGGATCACGTAAAAGGGTTGGAAGGTGTTAGGCACCAACCCCGCCCGGCAAACGCCAGTCTCTACTAATTCCCAAATAAACTACATTGCTAAAATGACCTAAATAATAATATAAAAAATAAAAATAGTCACCTTTTTTACTGCAACGATTTTGTTCCCTCAGATCTGATAGAAAGCTCCTTGTACAATATTCCTCGCTTCGTTCTATCATTGGATTTACTTCAGATTTCTAAGGCGAAGTACCTCCTTCTTAGATTTGAATTTTTTTGATTTTTTTATGGATTTTTAGGTATTTTTGAAGGGCTTCTAGGTATTTTTTGAGCTAAAGTTGAGATATGGCTGTTAGGTAAGGAGTTAGGACTTCAAAATTAGGGTTTATGGGAGGCTAGGGAAGCTTTTTGACCTACTTTTTCTAGGATTTATTTTTTCATACGAAAATAGGTTGTTGGGACCCCTATTTATAGATTTTTTTAAGTGCTTATTTTGATAGAGTTAATGTTTAATTATAATTTTTTTAGAAAGAGTTATTGTTTAATTATAATTGTTTTATGTAGAGTCATATTTTAATTAGAATTGTTTTAACTGGAGTTATTATTTAATAATAATTAGGATTGTTTTAAATAGAGTTATTTTTTAATTAGAACTCTATTAGGATTTTGACTTTTAGTCTCACTTGATTGACTTTATGATTTTGATTTTAATATCTTGACTTTAGTCTTACTTGATTGACTTTAAGATCTTGACTTTAGTCTTACTTGATTGACTTTAATATTGAATTTAGTCTTACTTAATTGACTTTAATTTCTTGAATTTAGTCTTATTGGATTGACTTTAAGATTTTGGAGAACCCCCCCTTTATTATATCTTTAATTCTTTGGGCCCCCAGATGGAGGGGTCCTTTAATAAATATCTGGGCAACCATTAACAATTTTGCCTGAGAGCCTGATTGATCAATTGTTTTGGTTCAAAATTTTAAATTAATTTTATTAATGTTTCACTTTACATTATTTAATATTTTATTTATTAATTTCAGAATTTTAAATTTTTTTAATTGAAAAATTACCGTTTTACCCCTGAAGAGAACTTTTGCGTTTCAAGTCGGGTTTTGATGTTCCAGGATGTTTTAGAATCGATTTTTCTTAAAGAATTCAATGGGAATATTGGTTTGCGTCATTTAATAATTTTTTGTGCGAAATGGTTGTGAACTTTATGAGGGGTATTTTCGTAATTTTGTCAAATTTTGTGAAAATTAGCGAAATGATTTATTTGGTTTCGATTTGTTGTTTTATGTGTTTGAAATGATTTTCCTAAACGTAATGTAGGCTCTAGGGATGTTTTGAGATTAGGGGTATTTTGATAATTTGATCATTTTTAAGTGATTTTTATCGTAAAACTTCTTTTTGTCTGAAAAATGACGATTTCTATGTTTTTGGAGATATATTTTCCTAACGTAGCGTGGTTTCTAAGGGTTTGTTAGTTTGAGATACCTTATCCGAATTTCTAAAACATATCTAGTAATAAAATAGAGTACTGGAATAAACATCCATCATTGGGAATCGTTGTAATTGGGTTGACGAGTTGATTAATCAAGCGATTGCAAAAATGGGGTGTCTACACACATCTTCTGATCATAAGAAATTTTCAACTCTTGATGGTATCATCCGAGCCTTTGCAACACTCTTTCCCTTGTCTCGTCCATCCAGTCAAGGTTTTGAGCAATAAGTTCCTCATTGATGATGTCCCCCACTACCCTTGTTCGACATATTGATACCTACATCTCTGTTGGAATTATTGTTTCTATCCCATATGTTAAGACGAATGAAGATAGTCTCGTGCTTCTAAAAGCACCTCAACACTTTTACAAAATAATATAAGTATGAAATTGGGAGATTTTCATAATTGGGGAGTCTCTACATTGTTTAGGCATATGAACCATAAAATAACTGCAAAACGGATCAAGATTGGTCCACGGGTAAGATATTAGGATAAGGGGTCAAATTACAAGTTGCGAAGAGTGTTTGGCATTGAATTCGCTCGATCGAGGTACTCGCTCTCTACTACAATCCAAAATTATCGTAAGGTTAACTGGGGAAGATTAGGGTCAACCTAATGTCAAAGAGTGTGAATCTGATCATCATCAATTTATATCGAGTTGGCTAATCAAATCCTATGATTATGGTTTTCTCGAATTCCACACAGAAGGAAAGAATAAATAATTTGAAAAAAGCCTAAAATACATCTGATGCACTGAGGCATACGTCACAATTTTTTTATAAAAACAAACTTCAATCAAAGTCCCACGTGCATAAATATTTTTCAAATTAGTCAAATATTACCATATGCACAAAGAATCACGAAGAAGGGATTTACCAAAATGGTTAAGATTCCAAATTGGTTAAATCTTAACACATGCATACATAATTTTCAATTTGATGGAAATCCTCACATGTCTAAAAAATTTCCAGATTAATCGAAATTCTCACGTGCATAAATTATTTTCAAATTGATAAAATATTACATGCATAAACAAATTACCTAATTAGCCATTATTCCATCACAAACATGCATAATTACCAAAATGATCCAATTTTATCATATGCACCAATAATTTACCAAAACGATCAAAATTCTCCTTATATATGACTAATTTTCCAACTAGAGAATATTATAACATGCATAATCAATTTCTAAATTGATAAAACTTCCCCTAGGGAAAAGGAAATTCCCAAATGATTCTAGCTTCATCTTTGGATTGATTCTCATATGGTAAAGAAAAATACTATGAATCAAATCAAAGATAAGTAAAGTAATCCAAAAAGATCTTGAAATATTTAAACTTCAATCCGATTCGAAAGTCGTCATGTTAATTATATCTATATGAAGCCATTAACCCAACTCACATCGATTTCACGCATCATAACAACGATAACAAAGAGACGACACAATAACGATTTACCTACGAAAATTCAATTTTCATCTAAATTCTTAATGAAACTTACAATCATGAACACGTAACAACTTGCATAGAGAGTTAATGCATAAATTAAAAAGAGTATAGTTACTATTCATGATAAACAGACAATGATTATTAGAGGACCAAAAGGACAAACATCTAAGGATGGTGGTGTTTATGGATTCCTTTAAAATTAGAAAGAATTGAAACCTCTCACGTGAAATCTATATGGATGCTCGATGATCTTCAACTTCGAGTGGAACCATGCTCTAACCGAATGAAAATGTGGTGGGAAGAGGGTTTCGTGAAAGAGAGAGAGCGAGGGAGAGTATGTATGAGAGATGCCTGCAAAGTGGGCAGCAATGAGAAAAAAATGAATGAATGTGAGTTTTTGGCTAAAAAATGAAATGAGGGACAAACTATTTTGGGGGTGAAACACGAAGTGATAGAAGGGGTGTGAGGCTGAAAAAAGAAGTGATGGAGGGACTGTTTAAGTTTGAAAAATGAAGTGGTGGAGGACCTATTTTTGGGTGCAAAACCAAATGAATGGAAAGGGTCTATGGGGATACTATAAATTAAATAAAAGAGTGGCCTTTAAAGTGTTGTAAAAGTAAATGAGGAGATGTTGCTAGTTCGGTTGACAAAGGGAAAATAAGAAGAAGATGGAAGTAGGGGGTGTTCGATTGGAAATGATGGAGTGTTGACAGAAGAGAGGAAAGGAAAGGGTGTTCGACTGAGGTTGTCGCTGTTTTGTGAGGTCAAGAAATGAGAGATGGGTTGCTTTTATGTTGGGGTTGTGAGAAAATAAAAGAAGAAGATGGAGGTAGGGAGGGTTGTTGTAAGTGGTTATGCGATAAAAGAAGACGAAGATGATTGAGGTAAGGGGTTTTAATGGAGAATTGTGGTTTGGCTAAATGGAGAAGATGAAGATGGTGAATGGGAGATGGAGAATGAGGAAAGAGTCGTTTGGGGGAGAAAGTGTAAGTGAAGTCAGCTTTTCTCTTTTTCTTTTTCTTTTTCTTTCGCTTTGTTGGTCATTGTTTTTAACTCATCTCTTTGCTGTCATGAGTGTGAAAAGAAAGACAAAGTTGAAAGGAAAAGCCCCTATTTATAACATCGCTTTTTTTCTTTTTTCTTTTTTGTTTTTTAAAAATTCTCTTTTATAATTTCTTCTTTATTCTTTTCTCTTCTTTACTATTCATTTTTTTGCTCTTTTAACTGAACCAAAGAGAAGATGGAGTTTATTTATTTTTTTCCATTTTTTATGTAAGAGCACATGGGTTGTGTGTAGAAAGAATGGAGGGGGGATCCTATATATCTCGTGGTTCAATTGGTTAATCACAAATTTAATTTGTTAAGGTTGAATTTAATTTTTCGATTGGTTGGGATTGTAGCGATTGGGCTGATTGTTAAGTTAAACCTTTTATCTTGAATGGTTTCAATCAATCATTAATTAATGAATTTTAAATTAATTTAATCGATGTGAAATTGAGATTGATGGGATCGACTGGTTAATTTTTTTAATTGATTGGTCGATGGTTCGATTGATTTAAATTTTAATTTACAATTGATTAATTTTTTAATTGATTGGTCAATTCTTTAATTTGTTGATCGATCAATGGTTTAAATCGACGATTAATTGGTTGATTTTGAATTTCAATGGATTAAAGATAATGAGTCCTAGTAATTACTATTGACACCTCACCTTCATTTAATTTAATCTTTCAAATTAGGGTGTAATAAGTAAAATTTTAAAATTTTATTGGCAAAGGTCCAATACCCAATTTCTTGATTAAAATTATAATTTCAATTTTATTGTCTCATCACGATTGATTGGTGTCATTCCATGTGGTAGAAATTGTCATTTTATACAAAAAATCTTATCATTTTATATAAAAAATCGTCATTTCATGTGAAAATTTTACTTTTTTCAAGCATAGAGGTTTCTAGATATGTCCCAAATTCCAGGAATTTTCTCCTAACGATGCGACATTTTCAAGTCTGAATTTCTCATTAGGGGTATTTTAGTCTTTTTTTTAAATTTTGACAAACGGCTTCTTTCAGTCCCATTATGATTGTTTTTAAGTCTTGAGATCATATTTTCATAGCATTATGAGGTCTCTAGGTTATTGAAATATGTAGTGAACCTAAACGTACATACTTATTAAATCAAATGTAGGATGTAATAATCCTAAGTGTGCATAATTCTATATCGAATGCATTGAGAAAGAATAGGATGGAATCATGAAGATTGGGAAGGGATAAAAATAGATGATTTCTCATAAGCATCCGATTTTTTCACATATTCTACGTTCATCAATTAGATTCCACAACAATCGGGTGACGAATTGTTTGATCAAGAAGATGTAAAATGGGTGTCTATAGCCCTCTTCGTGCAGTGGCTTGGTAAGCCCAGCGTATGATGTGTAGCTCACCCACCTATCTTTTTTTTCGCTCATCCAACTTTCTCTTCAAGTTGTCTAGTATTGTCTTGTTCGATGCCTTCGATTGCCCATTTCCTTGTGGATATATAGTATAGAATTCATCCTTCGAATTTTGTTCTCTTGAAAGTAAACCACACCCTGTTTCCCTTTGAATTGCTTCCCCGTAGTCAGTCACCATGACAAAAGGTATTTCAAACCTTGTTATGATATGTTCCCACAGGAACTTGACCGCATCTTCCTTTTTGATCTAAGCTAATGGCATGACCTCTATCCACTTGATAAAGTAGTTTTTTCCTATAAGAAGAAACTCCCTCTTTCCACTAGCTCGAGGGAAAGGTTCAATGATATCCAATCCCCAAATAGCAAGTGGTTAGGGACTAACAATCAATTGGAGTTCCTCCAATGACTGATAAATCATTCGAGCATGTCGTTGACACTTGTCATACTTTTAAACATATTTCTTTACATCCTCTTGCGTGTATGGCCAATAGTACCCTTGGATTATTGCTTTGTGGGCCAAAGACCTTTCTTCCGAATGGTTGCCACAAACCCCTTCGTGTATGTCTTCTAAAACTATTTATGCCTCTTTCGAGCATAGACATCTTAGGTGTGGGCTCCTGTAAGACATTCGATAAAGTTCCCCATCCACCATGAGATACCAACCAACTTTCCTTTGTAGTTTCTAAGCCTTTTTCTTGTCTTTTAGTAGCATCTCCAATCTTAGATAATTCATTATTTCGTCATTTCAGCTCGACTTCACATCTATCTGTATGCAATCATTTACCTTTTCAGACTATGTGTTTGATCTGCCTTGGAATTCAATCGGGATAGTTTGGGTTTTTGTGTCCCTAAGCATCGATGCCACATATGCCAATGAGTCCGCCTGTCGGTTGTTGTCTATATATATCTTTGTTATTTTTACCCTTTTGAACTAAGTCATTTCTTCTTTAACGAGCTCCACATACTTGGCCATTCTTTCATCATTTGCTTGATATTCCCCACTGTACTGGTTAAGCACTAATTGGAAGTCTGAATAAACCTAAAGTTCTTGGATCTTCATACCCTGAGCCATATTTAGTCTTTCGAGCATTGCTTCGTATTCTACTTTGTTGTTGGAGGCTCTGAACCCTAGTTTCACTACCTTTTCTAAATTTTCATTGCTCGGGGTAACTAAAGTTGTCCTTAAGCCTAATCCAAAGAAATTGGCCAACCCATCCACAGATAAGCTCCATCTAGTTTCAAGACTTATTGGGTCTTGTGAGTCTTCCTCCGATGATTCAACTTCTTTTTCTTCCTATTATAGATTCCCTACCAAGAAATCGACTAGGAAATTCGCCATTGTCTAACGTTTCTTTGCGTTTCTTGGTTTAAAGACCAGATTGAACTCTCCCAATGAAACCACCACTTGGAAATCCTTCTGGACTTTTTTGATCTGTAAAAGACTTCCCTGACTGGGTAGTTTATGATTTCTTTGACCCTATGAGCTTGGAAGTACGACCTCAACTTCTAAGCTGAATACAACAATGCTAGCCCGATCATCTTGGTTTAGTTGTACTTGACCTCAGATTCTCCCAACATTTTGCTTATAAAGTAGATCGACAACTCCTTCTTATCCTCTACATTGACCATGACCAAGCATATCGCTATTAGGGTAGCTGATAGGTAGACTCCTAGGGTCTCTCCATCTACTAACTTGTTCAAGATCAAAGGTATTCTGAGGTAAGCCTTCAAATCCAAGAAAGCCTTCTCACATTCTTTTTTCCATTCGAAACTACTCCCCTTTTTTAGTAACATAAAGAGGGGTCAATACTTGTCTGAAGATCTTAAACTGAAGCTGTTGATCGCAGCCACCCAACCTACTAACTTTTGTACTTGCTGCACATTAGTCAGAGATGGCATCTCCTACAATGCCTTTATTTGATCTGGATTCACTTATTCCTCTTTTTGTCACCATATATCCAAGGAACTTCCCTGACGAGACCCCAAATGTGCACTTCCTTTGATTAAGACACATCTCATACTCCCTTAACTAAGCGAATGTTTCTCTCGGGAGTTTCATGTGATCTTCCGACCGCTTGCTTTATACTAGCAGGTCATCAATGTATACCTCCACAGTATCACCGAGCTTATCTTCGAACATTTTGGTAACCAACCTCTGATACGTTGCCCCTATGTTTTTTAAGCCGAAAGGCATTATCTTGTAATAGAAGAGTTCCTATTTCGTAATGAAATAGTCTTCTCTTGATTCTCAAAAGCAAGTAGAATATTGTTGTAACATGAATACCCATCCATGAAAGAATGCCTTTCATGCCCAACAGTTGCATTTACCAATTTATGAATCCTTGGAAGAGGAAATCCATCCTTTGAGCATGCCTTGTTAAGGTTAATGAAGTCAATAGAAAATCGTACCCAACCATCTTTCTTCGGTACTACCATTATGTTTGCTATCCAAATTGGGTATTGTACTTCCCTAATGAATTCGGCTTCCAGTAACTTTTCCACTTCTTCGTTAACTAATTGCCTCAGCCTTGGTGTTAGCCTTTGAGGTTTCATTGATCGGGACGTGTAGGTGATGACACGCAATATATGGATCTATACCGAACATGTTTCCCAATGACTATTCGAAGACATCCTTATTTCTTTCTCTTCCATACCCGTACCCAAAGGTTCGGTGTAAGCCTTCTTCTCCCAAGTATGATAACTAAGGTGTCGTTGTGTGGACTAGTTACCCCTTTCAAGTCCTCTTGAGTGAATACTATTTATTTACTTCCCCAAATTGAATCAAGTACCCGAGTTACGACTATCCTTGTTGTAACTTGATGAAACTCTCTCTTGTGTTGTGACTTCCTGAGCTCAACGCAATGTGAGATTCTGACTAACTTATCAGAACCAAATTATCCAATGATTTTGTTGACGAATCTCCGACCCCACTTCTTCTATGTTGGTGGTCCCTTCAGAAGTGGATGGGAAAGATCTCATCTCCTAGGTTCTTCTGTTGCCACTACCATATACCTTCTAAGCTTCCCTTGGTTAATCATGTCTTGAATGACAAGTTTCAATCTCCAGCAATCGTCAGTCAGATGATCCTCTGCTTTATGGTACTCACAATACAACTTTCTCGATAGTTCGGAGGTAGTGGCACGAACAAGGATTGTTCTTTATGTGCTTTAACATTTCTGAAGGTCTCTCCATTAGGGGCATCATGACCCTTTTTGAGTTCCACGAACTCCGACCCGTAGCCTGTCTTGCCTTCTTCCTACTTGATGCCTTTTATTCCTCTTTTCCTTTACTTTTAGTTTTGGTCGGAAAAATAATATGCACCATTGGTCCTACCTACCAAGCTCTACTCTTTAGAGTTTCCTCCTAGGTGATATATTTTTTGATAGTAACATGCACATCCTCTAACCTTTCTGGTGCGTTGATGATCAACTCCTCATGTAACCTTGTTCCCGATATAACTGTATTGACATAGGATTGAATAACCATGTCATCCTCAAGGTTCTTGACTAATAACAATTGAGTACGAAGCCGAGTCGTAAAAATGCGGATGCTCTCCATTTTTTTCTACCTCAGGTAGATCAATACGCTAACCTTGATCTTTCCACGCCTTTTGTGGATGTATTGAGCTACAAATAGCTCCTCCAATTGTTGAAAGTTCTCGACCGAGCCCTGTGGTAGACCTTGGAACTAAGTAATAGCGTCAGACCTCAGAGTGGACAAAAATATCTTGAAAATGAGTGCATCATTCTCTTGATAAATAATCAACAAGTTTTTGTAGTGCATAACGTGCTCTATAAGGTCCTTAGTTCCATCGAAAGAATTGAATTTAGGCCTATGGAATTTCCTCGATGGCTCAGAGTTCTAGATTGACTCCGTAAACAGTAACGCTCTCAAATCCTTGACAATTAAACAAGCGAGGCATCCTACTTGCCCCAACAGCAGCATCCTCTCTTTGTCTCAACAAATCCTTCCACACCCCTAAAGTTAGTAGGTTGGGTAGTACATTCTACCCTTGGTTTACTTGATTCCCTTATGATCAAACTTTAGGGTTATGGTTTTCAGTTCGGCGCCCGGTATCATCGTTGTTGCCCCCTTTGTTCTTTGTTCTCGCAGCTGCTCATTCTCTCTCTCTTAAGAGCTTGAATCTCCTCCGATTGTTACTTTATACTCTATTGCAATTTTATCCTTACTTGCGCCAGTAAGGTTTGAACGTCGTCCATAGGATTATTATTCCCTTGTGCTCCCTAGGCTGTAGGAGCGTGACCTTTTGTTGTTATCCCTGTTGCCACACCTCCCGTATTGCAACTATAACAATTTCTGCTGCCCTTTCTACTTTAGTTCATGCTACACCTCTTCGAGCATTATTCCATGTGTTTGCGATGTGTATGTCGTGTTTTTGTTACTTTCCCATGAAAGACGTCAATTGTAGAGGTGATTTTTGTGATCACCTCGAGATCTTCCTTCTCCAAATTGGATGACCTACAACTCCTTGAGTTCATCCCTGTTCCCTATTCCATAGAGCCTCTGATGCCTAAGTCAGTTCCAAGGAAATTTTGACAGGGTTTTAGTGTTAGAGAATTTGCATATCTTTGATGTGAGAGAATTACGTACCTTTGATGTGAGGGTCATCATTTATTTATAGAGATAGACTTTCCATTTGAACGTTTTCCGTACTTATCCTCTTTTATGTGGGGATTAGGAACGTGTGAAATTCCTCAAATAGAATCCTCTTCAAAATGGCATTGGAATCCCAAAGATCCAGGGATTCATACGCCTCCTTGTTACGAAACTCTATTTTCCCAACAGAGATCCGAGTCCACTTGTCCACAAACAAATGAGGTCATTTTTATTATGAAATATTAACAATGACAAATATAAGAAAAGAAACCCTAATTTTGAAATCCAAAATCTCACTCCCAAAACCTAAGTAGAATCGGTTCTCTCTCTCATATCCAATATCCCCTAGTAGGGCACTTCAGTACCTACAAAGGCATCATAGTTTACAAAGTAAAACAACATCACCTTAATGAGTTTCACAAAACAATTCCCTCAACTTTACAATGTCTGAGTTTGATTTCTGAAATCCCAAAATATTACAATTTGAAATTAAACACTAATACATACATATACTATTACACTCTTCAAGTAGTAATCAAAATAAATGATTAAAGATACCATAAATAAAGGAAGACTCTCACATCAAAGGTACACAATTCTCTGACACTAAAACTCTGTCAAAATTTCTCCAGAACTGACTTAGGCATCAAAGGCCATGTGGAATAGGGAATAGGGATGATCTCGAAGAGTTGTAGGTTATCCGATCGAGAGAAGGAAGATCCCGAGGTGATCACAAAAATCCCCTCTACAAATACCTCAATAAATGACTTCAAAAACCTTCAAAAAACTTGTTCTTTATGGTCTTCGCACCTCCTTGAACTTTATCAATCATGATCATCAAAGGGTAGAGGTGTAATAACTCACAAGGTTCTAAAGAATTTTATTGGGAGACTATAAGTGTCCAAGTCCTTGAATTTAGTCAAACTCTAGAAAAAGTAGGAGTAATGACATGTAATTTGCAATAGAGATAATTGAGACTTTTAAGACAGTTGCATTAGGCAGGCTCCTAACAACTTGAGTGTAAAACAGTAAATGCTCTAGATGTTCTATATAATTCTTGCGGGTGGAAAAACAATCAAGAGCTTTTGAATTTGATCAATTTGCATGGAATTTAGTAAACACAACTAGGAATTAATAATATAAATAATGGGCTTAAAGGTCAAATTATTTACCTAGGTATCAATAATTTATGGGCAAGAAGGTAATTGGCTATTTATGGGAACCAAAGTGTAGCGCCCCGCTAAATGCTAATGCAAAGTCCCATGTCAGATCTCGAGGCACAAGGTAGCACCTCGAAATTTCGGCATGGTCTCCTCTGTTTATGTTAGCATTCCAAGGCGTTCAACCTGCTCCTAATAGACAACATACATAATCCTGCATATATACATACAAAATATAATACTAGCAGAAGTCTATATACATCTAATAACGTACGAAAATAAGAGTGTGGAAGAAGAAGTTTATATACACAATTATACAGAAATTCTCCACTCTAACAAAATTCCTAACGTTTAAAACCAAAATCTACATTATCGCCTGGACAACCTGACGTCGCTAGGTATAGCCCAGTGCTTATCATGAAAAGGACGTTGGTCGTCTATCTGACCTACCAGATGATCCTCACTCGTGCTCTATACCTGCCTCGCCAAGCTCTGAATCTGAAACTAACAAAATGGAGAAGGAAAAGGTGAGTAACAATGGTTACCTAGTAAGGAAGCAAACAATTTCTGCCAATAATCTCTCCAAACATGAACGAATAAACATACTGAATTATTTTAAAATATGTAAAATTTTACAGAAGAAACTATGATTAATTGGTACATATAGTCAGGAATGAGGAACTAAACATTTTAAAACTCACATTACATCGATTAGCAATACTCATTATAACATTATCTTTTTATACAAATCTAATTAATCAAATGGAAACATTAAAAATGCATTTCATTTTATGTATCAAAACAAGGCAACAGATACATAATACACAATGGTGGAGTAGTGGAATTAGAGAGTTGGGATTCACGACTAGATCGTTCCTAGTCGAGACATGATGTTTAATAATAAAGTAGTAGTTCCTAATTTTGTAGCTAGTCGCTGTTTACCACACTTGTGGGACCATTTATCCGGCTTAGGCTGGTCGTTTGACGTGATCGTAAGCAATGGGTCTCTTTTCGATGTGTCATAACGTTCGACTACTATAGATTGTTAGTGATTACTGACTAATCATCTTCGTTTATGCCTGTCAGGCGTGCATGTGATTTCCAAATATACAAATTATTCGTATACGGCCAGCTTTACATTACAAGTTCACTGGTAAAGATAGAAAGGAATAAACTCGGATTCCAGTTGTGACTCTACTCTCATACGCGTCCCATACCACGTATGAGTTTGATTATTTTTACAGTACATCCCAAGATAGTACACCACTCTGGATGATATGACGCACTATCCCTTCAGGCATTCACAGACTCTTTAACAGCTCACAAAATAGCTATATATATATATTATTTTCATTTGAAAACAAAAGAAAAATTAATAATACAAGGTTGAGAATAGATATTCAATTTCCTACCATGCAATTGTGGCCACCCGACCTAAAATAAATAATGGAACGAAAAAGTAAACAGCGCATCGCGCTAGCAGAAAGTAAATAAACATGCAACTAGTAACATTATCCCTGGATGTCCATTCACCACCTACACACAACACAAAAATATAAAATGCAGACATCACGCCTCGGGTGTGACTAACATTTTACCGTTTCATACATTTTTTTTCCTTTTTTTGATTTTTTACAATTTTCAATCTCTTAAACAAAATATCCACTTTCTGATATTCATAAACTCAATATGAGTTCATTAAATGTTAAATCATTTTTTCAACTATGAAATTCATTTTTATTAATAACATTGAAAAATACAAAACTTAGATCAAAACGGGGTTCGAGCGGTGCATATGACCTAACTGACGGAAATAACCCGGTGAAATATCCTACCCACGTATAATTTGTTATAAAATACAATTAAACATATTAAATATGCAAGTTCTGACCTGAATTTGAAAAAATCATTTGAATTCTATATTTTTGGAAACTTATCAAAATTTTTTAATAAAATCCTAAATGCAATTTTCACAATCTACGATTGCTAATAGAAATTGAGAGTTCCTTACTATCTCTGTGCGAAAGGATTGAAGTGCTTGCGAGGAAATCGAGACTAATGGTGCGGAAATTGAGATGGATTAGACTTCAAAGTGACTGATTTTTGAATCTGACTCGGTGGTTTCGAAAATCTCAATGTCGTCGTCCTTTCTCCATTCTGTGACAGAAGACTGTTTGACCTTGAAACTGATGAAATCTGAGGTCAAAATTTTGAAACCTATATATATATATACAATTGATTTTTGATGATACAAGGTGAAAGAGAAGATGAAACGAAAATAAGTTGGGTGGGTTTTGTAGATGTCGAGGCTGCGAACCTTTTTTTCCTTCTGCGACGGAAGTCAACAATGACCTGTTCACGACGGATCTGAGTTTGAAATTTTGAAAAAAAAAATAATTTTTTAAAAAAAGAATCCATTGGCTAGTTTTTGGGTAGTTTAAAATGAAGATGAATAGTGAAAAATTTTAAAATTTTATTTATATAAATTTTTAGGACGAAATCAATATTTTACTTATTGTTTCGTTCGACGATAACTTGACCGTCCGAGCTTCAAAAGTAATGAGTAAATACTCTATTTTGTATAATTTTTTGTTCTGGATCTAATGGTGTGGTCAATGTGTACATATTCTATCTTTAACAAAAATTTATATTTTTGGCCCGATATGACCCTAAAATTGACATCGTTTTCCTTTTTAACGATAATTCGACTTTTTGATCTCCAAAAATGATAAATAAATAGTTTATTTTCTATAATTTTTTGTTAAGAATCTAATGATATGATTAAATTTTAAAAATTATTACTCTAGCAAAAAGTCATTATTTTAGTCTGATCCGACTCGATAATCGAAGATTTGTAATTTTTTTGTTCGGATTCACATTTGAGCGTACCTACATGTTAAAGTATGTTTTTCGATCATTTTGAATCCAATGGTGAGGTCAAATTCCATTAAAAATGATCATAAACATCCTAAAGTTTTACCCTAAGTCCCACTTTCATAATTTTTCTCAAAATTTCAATATGTATTTTTCTTCGAGATACGAATTGAAAACTCGGGGTCTTACACAAAGATAGCCATGGGTCAAGATTGGGAGAATTGAGAATTTACTTGGAAGCCAAGGTGGGAAGATTAAGCTAGGGTTAATGCATGGGCATAATTGAAAATGATTGGATTTTCTAGAGGAATAAGCAATTAAGAGGGGGGTTTAAGAAGTAATTTTGCTAAGCATTCTAGCGCAGTCAAGTGAACTTATCCCCAAAAAAAGTGCTTAACCGACTAGACCTTTGATGAGTAAAGTTGAGTGCAAAATAAACAAGAGTTGATGACTTACCCAAGGTTCTATATAAAAGTTGGTAGGGTCATGGAAGACCCACGACCCAATAGTAAACTAGCCTAAGCCATGGGTAACCCACAGCCTAGCTTAGATTTAAGCTTTGAAAATCGATTTTGAAGAGTTGGGCTCCACTTAAATGGGCCTCACTTGATTAAATTAAGAACTTTTTTATTGGGCTTCTCTTTGCTGGATTTTGAGAGCTTTCGGGTTTGGTCTGGACAAATTGGGGTGTTTTCAAAATCTTTAAACTTTGGTAGGACATAGGGTAAACATGGAGATTACCCTATTTGATAAAAATAAGACATAATTAAATAATAGATTTTGGTTCGGCAATGACGATAATGCCATTTCCGAAAAAAAGCACAAGAAAAATCAAATGTAGCAAGGGCTCTAATACCATAAAAGAGATTGTGATAAACTTAAATACCCAGAATTTGTTAATCTTTGTGGATTCTATTAGAAAGATAAATATTATTATTGTAATTACATAACTTATTAACTACCCTAACTACAAGATTTAATATTAACACAAACCTAATTTTCAATGCATCTACATACACCTTAATACAATACATCATCTATTTTTTTTTTAATAATCCTCCATTTTAAAATACTTTTATTATATATTTTATTAGAATACCCGACTCCTAGTCATCAAAGTTTTATCTCTAAGATTTGGAGTGACAAAAAATTTTTGTTTCCTATGTTCGTTTATGTGCAGAGCCACACATCTGCTATTGAAGACCTCTTCGCATTATATTAGCATTCTAGAGTTTTTCATATACTTATAGATGTATCTTTCTCACAAATATAATGGAAGGAGAAACTCATGTTACAACACAAGACTTTGATGGCATGTGATCTATAGTTCAATTGGTTGACATATTTGAGTTTATTATCCTCAATTCTAACTTGCTAATATAAAAAAGTCAAAATTTGACACAGCCTCCTTGCAAAAAAGTTATGTGAAGTGCCAAGAAGTGGTCTTAGATACACAAATTTTATTTTATTAAACACAAAAGAATAAAACAAGACAGCTTGACCTCTACCCTGTCGTGGGAAAATATTCGATTAGAGACCTCTAGTTATTACATTTGATAAAATTTTATTTTATTTTTCAAATCTAATATTTATGTAACAAGAGATGATCGTAACATAATATTTATGCATCTCTCTTTTATTTTGCAACTCCCACTATATGTCAATTTTTGAAAGCTTTACATGGATTTCTTTTGTTTTTTTTCTATGGGTAAACTGGACTTTAACCCACGACCTCTAAGTTGTTTTGCAATACGTCAAACCAACTGAGCTATGGATTTCTTATGCAAAGGATCTCAACAAATTCATTTTTTCAAATTTGAAAAAAAAAAAAAAAACGACTCATTTTAAGAAAGCAGGCATTTGTGTTGGGTACAGAGACTACTACAATTATCTTGTGATTAAAAGAAGGGTAAATTACACTTGGACCCCCTGTAATTTGATAAAATTTCATTTTGACCCTTAACATTGTCATAATTGCACTTACCTCCCCTTTCATTGACAGTGTTAAAATTCAGATGTTATTTTACTATTTTACCCTCTTATTTTATATTATTTTTTTTTTTATTAAAAATAGATTTTAAAATAATAATTAAAATACCCCAAACTAAACATTCATTGAACCCATTTTTTCACAACCATATTTTTGTTTATAAAATATAGTCAGGATAATTTTGATGCTCCCCTCTAACTTACACCTCCATCATAGAATCGTAGTCATTTGTCTCAGGATACATAAGAAAAAGATTTATGATTATGTGTATGCCAAGGCAAATGAGCTATAGTTATGTGATTGGGGCGTATGTCAAAGGGGGCGTCAAAAAATCATTATTCAAAAAATAATATTTTAGAAGGGTAAAATGGGCTTTATAAAAGGAATTTAACTGTTAGGTTGACATCAATATGATGGAAGGGGGGTAAGCGAACCCTTGAGATAACTATAAGGTATGTAAGTGCAATTATCAAAGCATTGAGAGTCAAAATGGAATTATGCCAAATTATAGGGGGTCAAAGTGTAATTTACCCTTAAAAGAATTTATGATAAAGTGTAGACAATGATTATACCCATTGAAGCATGATTTTGGATTGGATTGGTAAGTGCCCAATTCCAATAAGACAAGCCAAGACATCCTTCCAATTAGAAAATGAACCAACAAATCATGCAATTACATAATTTAGTTTATTTAATATTTGAGTAAATTAAAAAAGAAAACATTTGAACAAAAATTTGAACTTGCCCGAGTCTTCAAGGTGTTGCTCACTAACGAGATGACTATACCTTGCTTTTAGGCTTCACACCATCTCGCGAGACAAAGGTGATGATTTAGACGATATTTTGAAAATCTAGTATGAGTTAATAGAACTCAGTCGAGTCAATTGGAATTTTTATTTTTATTAAAATATTTATTTATTATTTACTATTTAAATAAAAAATAATCCTGTAACTAATGGTCTTATAATCTGCCTTATTTTATAATTATTAAATGTAATATATTTTAATAAATAATTGTAAATTTTCTTAAATAGTTTATATCATCTTAGATTAAATGACTCGTTCAAGAGAACTTGGTTTCTCCATAAATGAGATGTCAAACCGAGATTTGAAACCATGGATTTTTCCAAAAACCAAGATTTCCAAAGTATGGGCTGGTTCGATGCAGCTGTTGGGCTAGTTAAAGAATCCAATTCACATGTATAGACTCAGTCGATCACTTTATAACTCGATCGAGTCAAGAATCGTTTTAAATATCTTGAATTGATTTTTCCTTGACCCTGTGATGGTAAATCCGAGGCAGATTAGTTTGCATGTTGTTTGTCTAACATTGATCTAGATATGATAAATTAGTGTATGTAGAGGTGATTTTTGTTATCACCTCGAGATTCTCGACATCTCAGTTGATCTAGAATTTCTTGAGATCTTCTCTGTTCCACAAAGCATCCAATACCAAAGTCAGGAAATCGAAAAACGAAAAACTTTTTTTAGAGAGAAAATATTGCGTACCTTTCGATGTGATCCTCTTCCCTAATTTATAAGGAAGGAGTTTCTCTTTAGCACGTTTCCCCCCTTATCTCCTATTAGTTAAGAATTTGATCCGTGTAAAATCTTTTATTTGAGAATCCTTTATGAGTTGTGGCACTTAAATCCCGAGAATTGTGGGATTAGGTTTCTTTCTGTTCACGAAATTTCGTTTCCTCGACCTCAATCCGAGCCTCTTCCCTGAGTACTTTACCTAAGCATTGTTAATATTTAGGTCAAAATTTTATTCCCTCTTGAATTTTTCAACTTTCATTGATATGTGTCGTGATCTTAGAAGTCAGGGAATTTATCCCTCTACAATTCCCCCTCTCAAACGATTGAGAGTATCTCATCCTTCCAAGAACTTATATTACCCCACCTTTTAGCTTGACCTTGAGTCTCTAAAATGACACAAGTCAAGTAGAATGAGTATTCCCAATGAGCACATTAATTAGTCATTCCACGTGTCCTTTCTTTATTAGTCTGTAGCCCTGAGCCGTCACCTTATTATGAGTCTGCACTCAATGACATCATTTGACCTTTCAGATGGTTTTTCCCATGTGGCACTTGCTTATTGTTTTGGCATGGGGTATGTGGCATTCGATCTCCTCATTTTTGGGACTTGTTAATGGTCGAGACAGCCTATTATGGGCTCTTTCCACTATGCGATTACGACTGCTGGATGGGCCATGGATCTCGTGGTAATTTTCAAAAACCCCTTTTTTCTTTCCCGTTTCTATCATCCTTCATTTCTCTGTTGAAATGCTGCCATTTTTTCTCTCTATTTCCTCTTTTAAAGCTCCAATTTTCCTCCATTCGATTCTCCGACCAAAACTCTATCCATCTTTCCCTTCTCTCATTCTCTTCAAGTACTCTATCTTTTGCCTTTTGCTTTCCTTTTTCCTTCTTTTATGCTCCCAATCTTCTATTTTTCCCTTATCGACCCCTTTCTCATTCTTTTTTACACTAAAACCCTAAAAATCGTGGGCAAAAGGCCCCATTCCTTGTCAAGCCTTCCATTGACAACTTTATGACCACTTTCTCTATTCTTGAGTTTGTGACCACTAAGTGGTGTGATGCTCCCAATCCTGAAGAAACTTGGGAAATGGATACCTGAAAGCGCCCTCGATCCGCGGGGTGCGCGGATCCGCTTTTGACCCTTGAGGTTTGGGAGTCGCCACCTAGTTATTGTGGTCTAGGAACCAAACTGACTCTAACATGGATAAAAAGAACTAATCTACCACAAAAAATCTGAATTCGAGGATCATGTTACGGGGTTGGAAGGTGTTAGGCACCAACCCCGCCCGGCCAAAGCCAGTCTCTACTAACTTCCCAAATATATCACATTGCTAAAAACCTAGATAAAAATAAAAAAATTACATACCTTTCCGATAGAAGGGATTTTGTTCCCTCAGATCTGACAAAAAGAGCTCATTGTACTGTACTCCCTTGCTTCGTTCTGTTTCCGGATTTGACTTCGGATCTCCTAGATCAAGGTATCTCCCTATTTTTGGATCTGAACTCTTCAAGTTTGTTGCGGATTTGGGGGTGTTTTGGAGGGATTTTAGGTGTTTTCTAGACTAAAATTGAAGGAGGGATGTTAGGTAAGGAGTTGGGGCTCCAAAACTAGGGTTTATGGGGGGCTAGGGGAGTTTCTAGACCTACTTCTCTTAGGGTTTATGATTTGATGCGAAAATAGGGTGTGAGCACCTCTATTTATAGATGTTTTTAAGGGTTGATTTGGATAAAGTTATTGTTTAATTAGAGATCTTTTAATTAGAGTTGTGTTTTAGTTAGACTTATTTTAGGTAGAATTGTATTTTAATTAGAGTTGTTTTAGGTAGAATTGTTTTTAAGTTAGAACTCTATTAGATAGAGTTATTAATCAATTATAATTCTATTATGACTTTTGGTCTTATTTGATTGACTTTTAATGTTTTGACTTTAGTCTTAATTGATTGACTTTTAATATTTTGACTTCAGTCTTGCTTAATTGACTTTAATTTTGACTTTAGTCTCACTTGATTGATTTTAATACTTTGACTACAGTCTTGCTTGATTGACTTTAAATTTTGGAGAACCCCCTTTCATTATTTCTTTAATTCTTTGGACCCCCAAATGGAGGGGTCCTTAAAGAAATATCCCACAAACCCTCAACAATTTTACCCGAAAGTCCGATTGATCGATTTTTTAGGTTCAAAATTTTAAATTAATTTCATCAATGTTTCACTTTAATTATTTAATATTTTATTTATTAATTTCGAATTTTTTAATTATGAAAATTGTGAAATTACCGTTTTGCACCCGGGGAGGACTTTTCACGTTTCAAGTCGGTTTTTAATGTTCTAGGATGTTTTAGAATCGGTTTTTCGTAAGGAATTCAATGAGAATGTTGGTTTGTGTCATTTATGAAAATTTTTATGTGAAATGATTGTGAACTTTATGAGGGGCATTTTCGTAATTTTGTCAAATTCTGTTAAAATTGGTGAAATGATTTATTTGGTTCCGATTTGTTATTTTATGTGTTCGAGAGAGTTTTCCTAAGCGTAACGTAGGCTCTAGGGTTGTTTTGAGGTTAGGGGTATTTTGGTAATTTGGTCAATGTTTTAGTGATTTTTATCGTGAAGTTTCTTTTTGGTCTGTAAGATGATGATTTCTATGTTTCTGGGGTCGTATTTTCCTAACGTAGCATGGTTTCTAAGGTTTTGTCAGTTTGAGATACCTCATCCGGATTTCTGAAACACATCTGGTAACAAAATAAAGCAATGGAATACACATCCATCATTGGGAATCATTGCGATCGGGTTGACGAGTTGATTAATCAGGCGAGTGCAAAAATGGGGTGTCTACAGATGCCCCTCTTTGGTAGAGGGTTGAAGCAAACTAGATAGCAAATCTATTTTGGTAGATAGTGCGATATCCGAATTCCAAAGCTAGTGACAGTTCATTTTGCAGCCTGATTTAGCAATTCGTTGGGGTGTTCGGATCCTTGAGGTAAAGCTCTCCCCGAATTAAAAGATTGTCAGGTCCTTGAGCGAGAGCTCTCACTGATAGTGTCAGATCCTTGAATTTTAGAGAATTCTCCCTGACTAAAAAGTACAAGTGTGTGCACTGTGTGAAATTGAGTAAAATCTGAGTAAAACAAAACTCGAGAAAATTTGAATGATATTTGAGACAAATCTGAGCAAAAGTTGGGACAATGTTAAATGTCCTACTCTACCTATTCTAGGTGAAAGAGTAATAAATTTATATTTTTTTGAGTCTTATTCTACCTACTTAGAGTGAAAGAGTAATGCACTAAATATTTTTTGGGAAGTTCTACTCTACCTACCTGGAGTGAAAGAGTAATGAACTATTTTTTTTTTTTTTTTTTGGAAGTTCTACTTTACCTACTCGGAGTGAAAGAGTAATGAACTAAGCTTTTTAGAAGTCCTACTCTACCTGCCCAGGGTGAAAGAGTAATGAATTAATTTTTTTTTTGGAAGTTCTACTCTACCTACTCGGAGTGAAAGAGTAATGAACTAATTTTTTTTTTTTGGAAGTTCTACTCTACCTACTCAAAGTGAAAGAGTATGAACTAATTTATTCTGGGAAGTTCTACTCTACCTACTCGGAGTGAAAGAGTAATGAACTAATTTTTTTGGGAGTCCTACTCTACCTGCCTAGGGTGAAAGAGTAATGAACTAATTTTTTTGGGAGTCCTACTCTACCTGCCCAGGGTGAAAGAGTAATGAACTAATTTTTTTTTTGGAAGTTCTACTCTATCTACTCGGAGTGAAAAAGTAATGAAATTTTTTTTTTGGAAGTTCTACTCTACCTACTCGAAGTGAAAGAGTAATGAACTAATTTTTTCTGGGAAGTTCTACTCTACCTACTCGGAGTGAAAGAGTAATGAACTAATTTTTTTCTTTTTTAGGAAGTTCTATTCTACCTGTCCAGGGTGCAAGAATAATGAACTAAGCTTTGAGGGAACAAACAGGGGATTAACCTCGCATTTGACTTTTTTTTTTTTAATAAAAAGTTAGATTTTATGAAGGTCCGGTAAACATTTTAACTCTCTTTGAATCTGAAGAGTTTTCAAAATTGCTATCAAGAGGGTAACCTTTAATTCAAAGTTAACCTTATCCTTTGGGGTTGAAATTGACCAGGCATCAGAACAAAAATGCCCCTAGTTTGACAAGGAACATTGCACTAGGGATAATTAAATATAATTTGAAAATAAATGCCCCTAGTGTAAGGGGGGAAACTGTACTCTTTAGAAAAAAGGAAGTGCCCTTGTTATGAAAGTTTGAAATCCTTGATTACCGCAAGCGCAATAAAGGTTTAACTTTTAATTTTGACTTTTTATATTAAAGATTTTGAGTCAGGCTCAAAGAAATTGGAACAAAATATTTCTTTCTGAAATTCATCATAGAATTTATTCTTTCTCCCCGTCGGTTCACTTAGGGATATGAAACTCTTCAGATCAATCATAGACGAGATACTTGTGTCCAATGAGTCTATATTTGGTTCAAACTGGGTATTGAAACTTGATCATTCGAACTTCTGATGTTTTGGCTCGGACTGTCTTTTCAGCTTCTCATCTCAACAGAGATTTTCTTTTATTTTTTCATTGCTCTAAATTTTGCCTAGATTGCCTTTTCAGGTTTTCAATTTAGCGAGCATGCCCTAGCTTTTGCCTAGATCGCCTTTTTAGGTTTTCGATCTAACGAGCTTACAATTTTTTCTCTTTTCTTTACTCTGATTGTTGTCAAGGTCGTCCTTTCAGATTTTCAACCTTGCAAGCTTGCCTTAATTTTTGCCTAAGCCGCCCTTTTTGGGTTTTCAACTTAGCAGACTTTTTTTTTTCTTCTTCCCTTCTTCCCTTCTGGAGTTGATGTCTGATCATGCTTTGCTATCTTCCTTGACTTCTCGCACGGTACTTAAGAAGACTTTCATGGGTAAGCTTAGGACTGGGTATAAAAAGAAAGGGATTTTGAGGCTCAAAAACCCGAATGCCCCTTGTGTGGCATTTCTTTTTAAATTATTTTCTTTTTCCTTGAATTGTCTTCCCCACTTTGACAATTTTTTTCTTTTGAATTTTTTTTTTTTATAGATTTTTTCTTTCTCGGGGAATCTATTTTTATTTTTTTGATATGGTCGGGCCTGAAGTAACTTCTCAGGTTGCCTACATACCCCAGAATTTTGGGATCAGACCAAAACGTAATTCGAATCTTCCCTCCCCTAGGTTAGGTGATCAGGCTGAGAAATAAAAGGCATACTTTTTTTTTTTGAAAAGGCTGCAAAGGGCTGAGAAAGGAGATAATGAACTGGGTAGCAGGAAAATTGATTCGGCCAAAGATGGCCTCCTTAAATGTAGTACCATTTGATCCGGTCAAGGTTGGTTGACTCTGGTAGTTCACTTCCATCATGATCTTGAAGTCTGACGACTTTTTTAGACAGTATTTTATTAATGAATGAATTTCTCCAATTGGGTTCAGAGTTTCTCCTATAGTCGAGGAGGAGTGTTCAATTTTCTTTGAAGTCTGATAGTTAAATCCTTGACTTGTAAATGATGAGCTTTGACCTTTTTGTCAAATGCACGGGTGACTCTTCTTAGATAAGCTTGCATATGGTACAGGGCTTTAACTCGTTTTCTTCGATCAAGTTTAATTCTTCATACTGCTGTCGAACCCAATCTGTTTCTAACAAATGATTTTCCAACAAGACCCTGAGAGACGAAATTTTCATTTCAACTAGCAAGACTGCTTCCATGCCATACACTAAGGAGTAAGGAGTAGCTCCAGTAGAGGATCGAATTGAAGTTCGATATGTCCATAGCGTGAATGATAATTTTTCTGACCAATCTCGATGTGATTGACACATTTTCCTGATGATAGTCTTGAGACTCTTACTAACTGCTTCAACCGTTACATTGATCTGAGGACGGTAGGGGGATGATTTGTGCTTCCAAATCTTTAACTTTAAACATAGAGTAATGATTTATGCTTTGAAGTACGACCCATTATCAGAGATCAGTTCAAAAGGTACCCCCATATCAACTGATAATATGTGATTTGAAACTCAAGATGTAGTAAGGATAGTGTTGATTCATTTTATAACATCTCTATCGATATTTTCATCTCATCAAGCGAGTATCTATTCCGTATTGAACAACACCCAAGCTTGCACCTAACACATCCTCATCGGATCACACGAACAAGTCTTTTGAAATTTCTGAGTAAATTCATTATCCCCTCGTGTTCCTCTAGGGATAGGAGGGTTTCTATTTGAATCTCTTTAGGAATTATTTTCTGTTTTGAGGTTAATAACCTTTGTTTTCTCGATTAAACGTTGAACCTGACTCTTATCTTCTTGCTCAGGAAAGAAATCTATCCTTGAAGCCAGATTAGTAGTTAATTCGTTAATGCGCTCGAGGTATTCAAATATTTCCTTTAGCCAATCAAATTCAAAAAGGGCGACAGACACCTCTATGACTCGACAAACTAACTCGACTCAACAGAAAAATAGTAGACTTGATCTAAAGAAAATATGACATTGAAAAATTGGACTTGAGCTAACTCAAATAACTCATGAAAACTCAATACAACTACCCACAACGGGCTTGATTAGGACTAAGGACTGAGACATTGCTTATAACCTACAAGACTAAAGTACTATGATCTTCAGGGAATAACTGGGCGATGTTAAGAAATTCTAAAGGATTGATTTGGCGTTGACGTTCGTTCCAACTGACTGGATTAGTAACCCTAGCTAGACTGTGGACGATTGAGCTTAGGTACAATGATAACCCTTAAACCTCTTTGAAGGTGAATTTAACCAATTTTAGTGTCACCCCCTTGATAACATTTTAAATGAACCCTGAGATTTTATTGAATTTTGTGCACCAATCCATTAAACAATTCATCCGCTCAATGATTATTCAGAAGGAAATAATTTTATTGCACTCTTGAAAATTATTGGAAATAATGTTTTCATTGAATAAAACTTTCATAAATCTGATTATTTTTTTGCAAGTCATTTTCTTTTTAGAAAACCATATTTTGATAATTTTACAAGATCCATGCAAAAAAAAATAGGTTTTTGGTGAAAAACATATTTAAAAAAATTTTCATGCAAAAATAGATCTTTTGTAAATCATTTTTCCTTCATTTTCTTTTCTTTCGGAAAACATTTTCTTCTAAAAAATATTTTTTCTCTGAAAAATAGTTTGTTATTTGGAAAGTATTTTCTCTTGGAAAATCTTGTTCTTATGGAAAACATTTTCTGGAAAACACTTTTTCTTAGGAAACAACACTTTTTTTGGAAAATAATTTTTTTTTTAAAGAACACTTATTTTGGAAAACACTTTTTCTAAAAAATACTTTCCCTTCCTAAACCATTTTTGCTCTTTGAAAATTTGATTTCTATTTCAATTTAAATGGTCCGGCCCATAATGATCGTTGGATCGAGATGGACTGGGTCAAGTTTAAAAATGGATTTTTTATTGGGTTGGTGTACCCAATGATACTGTAATTTTAAATCAGGTTAAACAACAAAAAATTTATCCTTGAGGACAAACCCGCACATTCCTGATCTCATCATTCATATACATTCATCTCATCATTCACATGCATTCTGATCTCATCATTCAAAATGTTTCATTCAACAAACAACCCGGGAGCACCTACGATAAGTTCGAGTCGTGACCTACAGGGAAGGTTTCTAGACTCTAAGCTTACTACGTGCAATGCATTTTTATCTGGCCACCCTTGCCTAAGCACACCTATATACCTTTCGATACGTGGTGACTTGGTTTGACATACCGTATAGGTGATAATCTAAAACCTCAATTCACTTCTCTGAAGCCAAAAATAACCAGTTTGATCTCTAGTTGAGAGGTGGCGCACAATGCTGAGCAAGGGCCCACTTAAATACCTCTCGTCTAGAATAGACGTAATCTATCCCCCTCGTACAGTAGGGTACAGCGGGGCAAGATCTTGCTTAGGCACCGGTTTTGACCAAGAAGTGCAATTGATATACTTAGACTATCTTTTATACCTACGGGTACGAGTCAAGAGTTGTAGCTTTCATAAATGGTTTGGCATCCCACGAGGGGACCGACCACGTACTAGTACTACGTTGGCAATCAGGACATGTGACTGTGTGGCTTACAATAGGTCAAAGGCTCAGGTCGCTCCAGCCTGGGTGCATCAACATACTTCTTAGAATCACCTGATCAGATGGTATTGATGCCCCCAGTTTGATATATCCTAAGGTACGTGACTGGAGTTGTGGGTTTCATGAATGACGTCGCATCTCCGAAGAGACTGGGCCACGCACTAGTGCCACGTTGGCTAAATGGGACGTGTAAGTGAGTAAAACAGTAAACGTGCATGTGGTGTGTGCAAAATAGGGTGGGGTGTGCCCGGGACCTTTTTCAAACAAATGGGCCCATGGATCCAATCAAACCAATCATACATTTAATCAAAATCAAAATCATTCAAATCATATGAATATTCAATTAAGATCACATTATTCCCATCACATAAGCACATTAACATTACGATCAACATCAATCATGTATTTCAAGCAAGATCATGGTAAATTAATCAATAAATATGGCATATGATAATGATCAAACAAACATTGCAATAGGCATAATTTTTATAATTTTTAAGGTCCAATCAATGATCACTTTTTGGTGATCCAAAATAAATCGAGATTCCAATAGGTGTTACATTGATGATAGAATGACAATGGTTGAGATGAGCTCACTCTCAAGAACATTAATTGTGCCAACATTAGATAAATTCAGATTTTCTGTGAATTAGGAAAATATAATCTGAACTTGCATCGATGATATCTAAGGCTCCCGATAACGAAATCGAGTGAACTCAAGTTCTAAATTAATCTACTCGATGAGATCTACATTTTATTAATAGGTGTCCAGACTTAGTTCTCACCAGAATGTTCTATAAAAACGTTTTAACGTTGCTGTCCCAACTTTCATTCAGAAATAATTCCAGATTTACAGATTGAACTTGCATCGATGATATCTAAGGCTTCCGATAACGAAATTGAGTGAACTCAGATTCTAAATTAATTTACTCGACGAGATCTATGTTTTATTAACAGGCTCCCAGACTTAATTCTCATTAAAATATTCTCTAAAAAAGTTTTAACATTGCTATCCCAACTTTAATTCAGAAATAATTCCAGATTTACATATTGAACTTGCATCGATGATATCTAAGGCTTCCGATAACGAAATTGAGTGAACTCAGATTCTAAATTATCTACTCGACGGGATCTATGTTTTATTAACAGGCTCTCAGACTTAATTCTCACTAGAATATTCTCTAAAAATGTTTTAATATTTCTATCCAACCTTCATCATTCCATCATTTTCATAGGTCAATTTGAATCTTTCATTATTTAGGGGTCATCAAAAAGTGATCCTTAACTGGAAAAGAAAATGCAATGCCCAAAATCATCTACAATCAAGAAAAAAAATAAATAAACAGAAAAAATAAATAAAATAAATCCAACTAAATAATAAAAAAATCTAGGTCATCTTGGCAATGCTCCCATACTTAGGGTTTTTGAAGTTTGATCCTCAATATTCCCCAGTGGAGTCGCCACTGAAAGCGCCCTCGATCCTCGGGGTGCGCAGATTCGCTTTTGACCCTTGAGGTTTGGGAGTCGCCACCTAGTTATTGTGGTCTAGGAACCAAACTGACTCTAACATGGATAAAAAAACTAATCTACCAAAAAAATCTGAATTCGGGGATCATGTTACGGGGTTGGAAGGTGTTAGGCATCAACCCCGCCCAGCCAAAGTCGGTCTCTACTAACTTTCCAAATATATCACATTGCTAAAACCCAGATAAAAATAAAAAAATTACATACCTTTCCGATAACAAGGATTTTGTTCCCTCAGATCTGACAAAAAGAGCTCCTTGTACTGTACTCCCTTGCTTCGTTCTGTCTCCGGATTTGACTTCGGATCTCCTAGATCAAGGTATCTCCTTATTTTTGGATCTGAACTCTTCAAGTTTGTTACGGATTTGAAGGTGTTTTTGGAGGGATTTTAGGTATTTTCTAGATTAAAATTGAAGGAGGGATGTTAGGTAAGGAGTTGGGGCTCCAAAACTAGGATTTATGGGGGGCTAGGGGAGCTTCTATACCTACTTCTCTTAGGGTTTATGATTTGATGCGAAAATAGGGTGTGAGCACCTCTATTTATAGATGTTTTTAGGGGTTGATTTGGATAAAGTTATTGTTTAATTAGAGATCTTTTAATTAGAGTTGTGTTTTAGTTAGACTTATTTTAGGTAGAATTGTGTTTTAATTAGAGTTGTTTTAGGTAGAATTGTTTTTAAGTTAGAACTCTATTAGATAGAGTTATTAATCAATTATAATTCTATTATGACTTTTGGTCTTATTTGATTGACTTTTAATGTTTTGACTTTAGTCTTAATTGATTGACTTTTAATATTTTGACTTCAGTCTTGCTTAATTGACTTTAATTTTGACTTTAGTCTCACTTGATTGACTTTAATACTTTGACTACAGTCTTGCTTGATTGACTTTAAATTTTGGAGAACCCCCTTTCATTATTTCTTTAATTCTTTGGACCCCCAAATGGAGGGGTCCTTAAAGAAATATCCCACGAACCCTCAACAATTTTACCCGAAAGTCCGATTGATCGATTTTTTAGGTTCAAAATTTTAAATTAATTTCATCAATGTTTTACTTTAATTATTTAATATTTTATTTATTAATTTCAAATTTTTTAATTATGAAAATTGTGAAATTACCGTTTTGCACCCGGGGAGGACTTTTCACGTTTCAAGTCGGTTTTTAATGTTCTAGGATGTTTTAGAATCGGTTTTTCGTAAGGAATTCAATGAGAATGTTGGTTTGTGTCATTTATGAAAATTTTTATGTGAAATGATTGTGAACTTTATGAGGGGCATTTTCGTAATTTTGTCAAATTCTGTTAAAATTGGTGAAATGATTTATTTGGTTCCGATTTGTTCTTTTTTGTGTTCGAGAGAGTTTTCCTAAGCGTAACGTAGGCTCTAGGGTTGTTTTGAGGTTAGGGGTATTTTGGTAATTTGGTCAATTTTTTAGTGATTTTTATCGTGAAGTTTCTTTTTGGTCTGCAAGATGATGATTTCTATGTTTCTGGGGTCGTATTTTCCTAGCGTAGCGTGGTTTCTAAGATTTTGTCAGTTTGAGATACCTCATCCGGATTTCTGAAACACATCTGGTAACAAAATAAAGCAATGGAATACACATCCATCATTGGGAATCATTGCGATCGGGTTGACGAGTTGATTAATCAGGCGAGTGCAAAAATGGGGTGTCTACAATACCACTGCTGTGTTTTGGGGTCAAGTCCGAGCTGGCCTCAGAATACATCTTTCTTCTCTAACCTGAGAGGTCCTCAGCTACTACCATAAAGGCCCCGAGTATATGAGAGGAAATTTTTTCTATCTGATCTTTAAGGTAGAGTTGATGAACTCTCGGTTTTCAATGGATAAAAAAACTCAGACTAATTGACATCCAGGCGCACTATAGGCTTTCCAATGCTCCCAAAAGCCTGGATTCTTATATATGTTGAAGAGTCAAGGTTAGGAGAAGCTACTCCAACTCCCTGAAACTGACAAGGAATGGTTCATGTTCCTTCTCAAGTTGATAGTTCTTGGCAGTACGCCAAGGGGCAATCCTTTCTTACCCTCAAAAATCATTATTTTAACTGGATGGGTAATGTTTTCTCGTCTGACCTTCCTTTGATTTTTAACTCTTAACTCCTAAATTCTGAGCTGACTGAGTATGTTGATCATGCAGGTGTCAATGACAAGACTCTGCTTCTAGCCCCTATCATTGAGTCCATCCTTCAACACAGGAAGTTTAAGAATAGACTTACCTATCTATCCCCGGCTCTCCCCTTTATCACTTCTCAACAACCAGGAGAGAGGTCTTCCCAACCTTCTCAGACCACACTTCTTTCTTCTGTAACTTCTTCATCTTCCTTCGACCTCGAGTCTTCTTCTAACATTGAGACAAAAGAAGAAATGTCTTCCCAACTCGTTTCCCTCTAGCTTGCCCCCAAAAAGCACCCTGGCAACCTTCCTGAGCCTTCCCCCACCTCCATTATTGTCCTCCCCCAGTCGACCATTATTTTCCTTTTGCCCCTACTCTCACCCAAACCGGATCCCAACCTAGGGATGATGACTTGGCCGCCCAGGTGACTAAGACAAACTCAATATGGTACTTTCCAAGCAAGAGGTAGCAGCGGAATGCTGCCTTAAGGGATTAGGATGTAACATTGATCCCTTCAACTAAGTCCCACAGGATTAGGGGCTCTTCTTCCCAAGAGCCCTCTATGAAGGACAAGGTCCTCACTTTGAGGATCGCATGCAATGTTTTAGTGCAATTCGACCCTAAGATAGCTCAATGCTTAATTGAAGGGAACCTTCTTTCTTCCAACAAGAAGGTGGCTAACAACCTCCTAGAGAATGACCAAGTATCATTTCTTGATGAACTTTGTGGCCACTTTGTCCAAGTATGTTTGATCTTTTCCCATGTCCTACTTTATTTCCTTGTTTTTCCCTTTATGTACTTATTTATTTGTTTTCATCTAATAGGTGGAGCATGACATCTTCTCCCTAGCTCAAGTAGTGAATGGTTGTAATCCAGAACTTATGCTCCTCACATTCTTTGTTGGAGTCCAAGTACAAAGCATTCGTTGACCTTAGGGGTCAGGTGGATAGCCTCCAAGGTAGGAATGATCAGTTGGCCCAGACGATCCAGGCCTTCAAAGGTTGGATAGAGAGGCTAAAAGAGGATAATGAGGCCCTTATAAATGAGTAGGATGAAGAAAAGAAGAAGGTAATGGAAAATAAAAGGCCGACCTCCAACTTGGGATTGACGAGAATGGCAAGGAGTGGGAGGAAGCCCTGACCGAAGAACCGGCCACAACGGCTCAATTTGAAGCAAACCTTATGAAGTTCAGGGAGAGCAGGGCTCCTACCCACGCCCTATCCTTAGAGGGCATTCCTGCATCGGCTCTTCCCATTCTTGCACCTTCTACCGATGCCAATGTGACCCTTTTTCCTTTCGAATTCCCTCTTGCCAACCCGATTAATGTAAAACCACCCCCTCAGGAGACTTACTTGCCTATTGACCTAAGTGAGGTTTAGGCTTACATAATTTTATTTTTTATAACTATTTTGGTTATATTAATGAAAAGTACCTTATTTCTGAAAGAATTTCGTCTTGTCTCTTTCTATTTATCTAACTTCCGACTTTTAACACTTAGAAAATCTTCATTTCCTTTTTATTTATTTATTTATTTATTTATTTATTTCTTTCTTTACATGCTTTCAACCTTTATTACTTAGTTAAAAATACTTCCCTTTATTGAATAATGGTTGGTTCCGTAGTTAACTGACCACTTATACTTGGTGGGATAAAAATTGGGTGGGGTTCAGTTTAGTTAATGAACCAACCTTCTTGCTTAAAAATTTTACACTTCACTCACCTCATAGAGTGAACCTTGGATCCCTCAATGAACTGACCCTTTTGCCTTAAATAATTTTTGTTTCACTTACCTTATAAAGTGAAGCTCAGCTCCCTAAATGAACTAACCCTTTTGGCTTAAATAGTTTTTGCTTCACTCACCTCATAAAGTGAAGCTTGGTTACTTCAATGAACCGACCATTTTGCCTTAGCTAAGTTATTTAAAAGAAATCATTTACAAATGCAGAGCATTATTAAGCAACAAAATCTTTTATTAAAATAATTGAAACAAATTAGAGGTTCTCCCCCCTAAATCCTTAAAAAGTTGAACCAAATCCTATCGAGAAAGAAAATAAACTCCTAATAATAGTTAAAAATAAATCTTATTAACAAACTAAAATCCTCCTACTAATAATACCTTTTTAAATTAAACTCATTCCAAGGTGATTCGATTAAATCCTTGACTATTGTCTTTAGGTGGTATGCTCTTGCCTTTTTAGCTTGTCTATAATGTAGGGACCTTTCCAGTTTTCTCCGAGTTTACCACTATTTGGGGCTTGTGTATTCTGGAAGACCTTCTTCATAATCAAGTCTCTTAGTTTGAATACCCCTCTAAGCATCTTCTGATCCTAAGACTTTTTCAGTTCCTAATGGTACCTCCTGAGACTTTCAACAATGTCACCCTTGTTTCGCCCATCCACTCAAGATTTTGAGCTATGAGTTCCTCGTTGAGGATGTCCCCAGCTACCTGTGTCTGACTTGTAGGTACTTGTACTTCTATTGGGATTATGACTTCCGTTACGTAAGTTAAGGAAAATGGACATAGACTCGTGCCCCTTCATGTGATAAGTCAGTAATCCCATAACATGTTATGCAACTTGTTGACCCATCTTCTTTCCGCTCGTCCAACTTCTTTTTTAAGTTGTCCAAGATTGTCTTGTTTGATGCCTCTACTTGCCCATTCCCTTGAGGATACCTAGGTGTGGAGTTCAGCCTTTGGTTCCTATATTCCTGGTAGTAGTTCAACACTTGTCTTCCTTTGAATTGTTTTCCATTACGAGTGATAAGGACATAAGGTATCCCGAAACTTGTTATGATATGTTCCCACAATAACTTGATCACATTTTCCTCTCTGATCAGAGCTCACAGAATGGCCTCTACCCATTTGGTGAAGTAGTTCATCCCTACGAACAAGAACAATCTTTTCACATTAGTTTGTGAAAATGGTCCTAATGAGTGTCTCAAAACATTGAATTATACGCACATTTTCCGAACATTTATCTTTATTTTTGTCCCTATTTATCAGTATCAAGGTAATAATCATGATAAGCCTCGAAACATCATGTCGTATGTTAATTAGGCTTAATTATATATAAATAAATTCATTTACTAGATAAATCTAATTACGTGTGTTTCTTGTGCAGAAAATCAACATTTTGGAATCAAAATCTCAAGGCAAAAGCATTTGGCCTACTTTGGAATGCCCTAATCCTTAACTTATGTTCTCATCTTTTGTCTTTTTATGCAAAAAAAAGTGGAGGCTACTTTTAGACTCTTCTACACACATTTTTCTCTATAAATAGAGGTTCAATCTCTATAAAAACCCTCTCTTCCCCCCTCTTGGCTCTCTTATCTAAGACTCCTTTAATCTAAGGCTCTTAGCTTTTTCTCTTATTTTTTGTATTTTTATCTTCCAGTTATTTTCTTTTTGGTTAAATAATCTTCTAAGTAAAAGAAGAAGAATTTGTAACTTTCTCTATGAAATGAAGAAAAATTATTTCATCTCTTATCTTCCCTCTCTTTCAATAACATTAGGCTAAGCTCCCCTTCATTGGAGAGTGGAAAAGCCTAGAGCAAGTTCTTGTATTATTTATAATTTCATGCCTTTCTTTTATCTAAAATGCTCATGAGTTCTTTTTAAGATTTCTTGCACCTTTTATTCTTAATATAGATACTTGATGCTTAGATTAGATCAAGATAAAGTATGCTTAAACTAGATAATTGTTAGTAGGAAGTTCAAGGAATTCTACTTTGTTTTTATTTCCTTATTTGCTTTCATTTGCTAAACTTTCCGATCTAAGGAGCTAACACCAAGCCCTTACGATTGAGTTATAAAAAGCCTAAAGATTAAGAATTGCTCATTAACATGTTCTAGATAGATCCACCTCTAATGGTGCTTTTATTTCATAAGTTTACTTACTTTTAACTTTATTTACTTTAGTTCATTTTCTAGCAACTTTAAATCTTCTTATAAGTTCAAAAATACAAAGAAAAATAGTTTTAATTCTTTTTGGTTAATTCGAATTTTATTATCTTAACTTAACTCTACTCCCCTTTTCTCTTGGGTTCGATCCCCTACTTGCCCCACAAGTAAGGTAAAGTAAGATTAATATTAACTCTGGTGAGAAGAACAACGATACTCTCACTAGGTCCCATAATATCTAGCCCTCATATGAAGAAGGGCCAGGGGCTGGCGATAAGGTGGAGCTCTTCGGACGATTGGTGTATCATCTGTGTGTGTCGTTAACACTTGTCACGCTTCTGAACATACCTTTTGGCATCTTTTCTGCATGTACGATTGATAATATTCTTGAGTTATGGCTTTGTGGGCCAAGGACTTCCTTCTTCCTGAGTGATTTTCATAATCCTCTTCGTGTATTTCTCCTAAGATCAGTCGTGCCTTATCTAAGCTTATATACCTCAAATGTTGACCTCTATAGGATATTCTGTAAAGTTCTCCATCAACTTTAAGATACCGGCTATTTTTTTAACTTTCATGCTTCTTTCATGTCTTCTAGTAGAGATCTAGATCTAAGATAACTTATTATTCCATCTTTCTAGCTTGGCTTCGGATCTATCTGCATGCAATCTTTTACCTTTTCGAGTTTGATGCTTGCCTATCTTAGAATTCAAAAGGGATAATTTGGGTCTCTTGGTTCTCGAGCATTGATGTCACATATGCCAACGAATCTGCATGACGATTTTCATCCCTGAATATTATTGTTATTTTTACCTTCTTGAACCCTGTTGTCTCTTCCCAAATGAGTTCCATGTACTTAGTCATTCTCTTGTCCTTCGCCTGGTACTCCCCCTTGATTATTCGACCACTAGTTGCTAGGAGTCTAAGTAGACCTGTAGTTCTTGAGCTTTTCACCCCCGAGCCATCCTTAATCCTTTAAGGAGTGCTTCATATTTTTCTTTGTTATTTGATGCCCTAAAATTGAGTTTTACCACCTTTTCTTCAGTCTATCTTTGCTCGAAGTTTCCAGCACACATTACATGTCAAATTGGGCCCACATCATAATCATGATAAACTTTTCTTATTTGAAAATTAGACATAATTGTGGTTGTCCAGAGCCTTATGAGCTTTATGAATGAAGAAATTGAGAATTGAAGAGTTCGAAATTCGAAGAATCAATTAAAAAAAAGTAAGAGATTAGAGGCTAATTAGTGAAGAAATGATGTTACTGTCTAAATCTCTCTAAGGAGTACTCCAGTCGAATAGCTATAGGAGTACTACATCAAAAATTGCTTTGATGTTGTTGTCCAAATCACTCTAAGAACATTGTAGTCAAACCGTTATACCACTGTATCACTATAACAATTTTTAGCCCCTCAACTTGATTGAGTAATTCTCCTCATGTTCTTTTGAATGTGATGTAATTTAGTCACACACGTGTTATTAAAATGTAATTCTTCACTTGCTCTTTTGAATGTAACATAATTTTCTCATACACGTGTTATTAAAATGTAATTCTCCACGTGCCCATATGTCTATTTTTAGACATTGCTTAATAATTACATTTTTACTATTTTAGGAAAGACTTAATTTGTAAGTTTCCTCTCCCTTTGATTTCTATAAATAGATGGGAGAAATTACTGTTTTAGGGATGGATTAGATAAAATTGAATTAGATTTTGAGAATTTCTCATTTTTGAAAAAGTTCAGATATATATAAAAAGAGTGATGTTTTCCATTTATAGTGAAGTTACCAGCACCATTATTTTTGTAGACCTAGAAAAGTTAGTTTAGCCATCTACAAATAACCTTCAGCCTATCTTCAGACTCATAGGGTCAGGAGAATCCTCTTCTGGTGGCTCTGCATCTGCTTCATCTTCCTAATACGGATCTTCTATATGGAAATCGACTAGGAAGTCTGCCACTACCTGAACCTTTTGCGCTTTCCTTAGCTCAAATATCAAGTCGAACTCTCCTAACGTAACCGCCTACTTGGCTATCCTCATGGACTTCTCTGTTCTATACAAGATTTTCTTAAGCGTGTAGTCCATGACTACCCTTACCCTATGAGCTTGGAAGTATAGCCTTAGCTTCTGAGTTGAGTACACTAATGTTAATCTGATCTTCTCCATTCGATTGTACCTGAACTCAGATTCTTCCAATTTTTTGTTTATTAATAAATAGACAACTATCTCTTCTCTTCTAATCTAAATAAGACTGAATTGATCGCCACGGGGATGGCTGCTGGGTAGATGCCCAAAGTTTCCCCGTCTACTGGCTTACTCAAAATCAAAGGTATCCCAAGGTAGGCCTTCAAATCTTAGAATGCCTTCTCACATTCTTTCAAACACTCAAACCCAGTCCCCTTTTTAAATAGTGTGAAAAGGGGTTGTCGATATGAATCTGTTGAGCACAACTAACCATACTACTCTTTTTTTTGTATTTGTTTCATGTTGGTCGATGAAGACATCTCTAACAATGCCCTTATTTAGTTTAGATTGGCCTCTATTTCCCTATTTATTACAACGTAGCCCAAGAACGTTCCTAACGATATCCTGAATGTGCACTTCTTCGAATTGAGACACATTCTATATTCCCTTAGCTGAGCGAATTTCTCCTCCAAATGGACCATATGATCTTTTGACGACTTGGTATTTGCCAACATATCATTAATATATACCTCTATGGTGTTCCCGAACTTATCTTCAAACATCTTCATGACCAATATCTAATACGTAGCCCCTACATTATTTAACCTGAATGACATCACCTTGTAGTAGAAAAGGCCTTGCTCTGTGATGAAGGTGGTTTTCTCACAGTCCTTAGGACTACATCCTTCATAATAGGATTTAACCATCTCTAGGGTTCTAAGGAAGGCTCAGCGAAGTCTTCTAGATGAATGTGGTGCATCAGCACAGATAGACTAATTCTCTTAATATCAGCTATAGTCCAATCAATACCTTATTGATGCTCTCTCAAAACTTTTAACAACATTTTCTCTTAGATTATACTGAAGTGAAAAAAATAATCACAGGCAAAGTTTGGTTTTTGCCAAGAATACGTATCTCAAAGTCTTTGGAACGACTTGAGTTCTAATTTCGACGGCTTGATTTGGGAAAGAACAAAAGTGAAAGTACGAACAGGAAGAAGAAGAATTTCAATTTTAGCGTGCCAAAGCATAAAATCTAAAAGTGAAACCGATTCAAGCAAAGCATTGACTTCGCTTATGGACTCTTCTAATCAAATTCTTGGCTAAAGTGAGTCAAACATCTTTCTTGGGGATCAGAATACCATAAATCTTGTCATGTTCAATTCACTAGAGTATCTATCATGTTCACTTCATCTACATCATCAAAATCAATTTCGTGAAAATTATGGAAGATGTTGAATTTGACTTCATATCCCTGAATGCTAAAGTCATAATCTCATTTCTACAACGAATGACTGTGTTAAAAGTTACTAAGAATAGGCATCCTAAAATGTTAGGAATATGACTATACGGATTGATGATCGGCTCAATATATAAGTGAAATTACCTCAACCTTTTTCACTAAATAATGAAGAGGGGTCCGATTAGTAAATTGAGGATTTTTTGAGAAATGGGAGTCGCCACCTAGTTTAGGTTTAGGAACCAAAAATGACTCTAAATAGATATGGATTGATCCATGGATCAGAGAAGTGGGTAAGGGGTCATATTACGGGTTTCGGAAGGTATCAGGCACCGAACCCGTCCGATCAAGATGATCGGTCTTTAGTACATTCCAAAAATATCCTATAGTCAACATACAAATACTAAAGGTCAAATTTGGGTCCAATCATCATCAATCTATATCGGATTTGCTAAGTGAATCTTACGGCTAAAATTCTCCAATTATTACATGATTTCTTGAATTTCACATAAGAGAAAATTTATTTAAAAAAAACCCTAATTATGTCACATGATCTAAAATCAATTACCAATCCACATGTGCAAATATTTTTGAAATCAACAACAATAAAAATTTGTGAAAAGTTTCCAAATTGGAAAATTAGGAATGTGAAATTCCTAAAATGGGAACTTGTGAAGCTTCTAAATTAGAAATTGAAAATTTTCTAAATTAGAAATTTATAAATATGAAGAATTCCCGAATTAGAAATTTATAAAATTAATTTTCTAAAATAGAAAATTACCAATATGAATCGAAAATTCCAAAACATCAATTTCCATATTTCCAAATAAGTCCTCGAGACATGCACCCATAAATTGATTGGCAAATTAATTTGTATCCATGTGAAAGAATCAATAAATTAATTCCTTAGTTATTTATGAAATCAACGTAATACTTAGCGTACCACATGCATATAAATTGCTGAGTCAACCCAAGTAGATTCATGAAGAGAAATTTACACTTCGAGACCTCAACAAGTACCAAAATCAGTGAGTTAACTCACATGTCTTGAATATAAAAAAATAATTTTAAGTCCCTACTTGCATCAAAATCAGTGAGTCAACTCACATATTTTATCAAGAAAATCTGATTTTTTTTTAAAATCTCCATGTGCACCAAAATCAATGAGTTGATTTTAAAAAATACTTCGATCAATCCACTCGTACCAAAAATCAGTGAGTCAACTCACTAATTTTGTATATAAAAAAAAATTGATTTGAATAGTCCATCAACACTTAAAATCAGTGAGTCAATCCACTAGTATTTTGAAAAATCAATGATCACTTTTAGTGCCACGTGCACAAAAAAAAAAAAAACAGTGAGTTAATCCACAAGAATGAATGTCATAAAAAATATGATTTTCATCCTACATAGGTTCATGGAACTAATGAACCCCACAAGAAATCAATTCTCAATACTTCTTGTAAAATCAAACAATCAACCCATGCGCACCCTTATATAAAAATTATCTCGGACCTCTCCAGATGCACAACAATTAATAGGTCGACCCATTAGGCTTTAAGGAATAAAATCTACTTTAATGCACCCAATACATTCTCTCAAGTCCATGGGTCAACCCACTAACTTTAAAAGAAAATCCCTTTTGTCAATTATTGATCCAAAATGCCCAAAATAAAAGGATAAAAAAATAATAAAAACCAATGATTCAAGTAGAGAGTTTGACCAAGGTAGGTCGCATCCACGTGAGAGCATTAACTTACCGATGCTCTAAGAATGAATAATCACAACACCAAATCAATTTGTACCCCTCTTTTTAAATCAAAATTGAGGAATATTAAACTAACCATCATGAGGGACGAGTTATCCTAGATTTGAGAGAGGAGGTGAATCGATTAATCATGTGATTTCAAGGGGGACCAAGAAGCCTGATTTATTATCAAGGCATAGACACTCCATTCATTCCCTGCATATCAAGATTTGAAAAAAAATTACAAATCATCTTTTACTTCGAATGTCCATGCCTTGACATCACATGTGCACTTTCCGGGTTCTATTTTTTTTTTTACAGAATATACGTCGTCCACTTACCTTCATCTATCCTATTATGATGACAAAATAATCAGCATCATTAAATAGATAAAAAATATCATCTCACCTTTAGATGATAATGGTTGTCGGGTTTCCTTCAGAGTTTGAGAACATGTGTGAGACTAGACTTGAATCAACATGAGACCGAAAGAAGTCTGAATAATGTCCGAGATAAAAATATGCGATGGAGTGTTAGACTTAAAAAAGAGATGAACATGTGATGTAGGTGGAACAAAGAAAGCAAGAAACAACGACAACAAAATATGCTATAGGCTGATCTAAAAAAAAGAAAAGAAAATAAGATGTTGTTTGGGAAGTTTCTAAAGAGGGGAAGAGAAGGGAGATAAGAAGTTGTCTTCTCTAAAACATGGCTAAGTTGTAAAAACATAGGAAGTCTATAAGAAAATAAGATGTAGGAAAGAGAAGAGGACAAAGAGGCTGAAGAGAGGGTAGAAAGGAGATATCATTTTAGTCTAAGATGAGACATGGAAAGAGAGAAGACTATGAGGGAGAGGGCAGATCATGAGTGTCTTACGATGTAGAGGATCAAGGAAGGTTGCGTGAGAGAGAGAAAGGGCTGGATGGAGTGGGTCTAAAATATGGGAAGGGAGAATATCTTGAGTCGAGTCCCCTCCCAAACGTGGAGAGAAGCAGGCTTTTAAAAGAAAATTTGTTTCTTATTCCTTTTTTCTTCCTTCCTTTATTTTCTAATTTTATTTTTTGGAAACTCTTAGAAAGGTTGTAACGTTTAGAAGGAGAGTAAGTGAGGGGAGAGATGTGGAAAGAAGAGAATTTTTAAAAAATTTGGTTTCTTCTTTTGTTTTAACATTTTTTATCATTATTATTATTTCTGTTTCTAAAAACATGGGACTAAAAACGCCCTAGATCCGTGGGTCGCAGATCCAATTTTTTGGTATTTGGGAGTTGTCACCTAGTTTTACAATCTATCAATTGAAATATGACTTAAAATCGAAAAAAAGTACTAATTTACGAAAAGAGTCCAGGGATCACGTTACGGGATTGGAAGGTGTTAGGCACCAATCCTATTCGACAAATGCCGGTCTCTACTTTCTCAAAAATTTACATTGGCAATACAACCTAAAAATCAAAATAAAATATTTCCTTTTTTTACCTTTGGTGATTGTGACGGTTGATTCCCTCAGTATTGACGGAGTGCGTTCCTCGTATGAGTCTTCCTACTTTTGTCTCCGTCACTAGATCTGCTTCTAATCTCCAAGATAAAGTATTCTCCTCCTAGATTTGGGTGTTTTGAGTGTTTCTAGGTGTTTTTGAGGATTTTTGGATGTTTTTTGAGTAAAAAATGGGGTTCGGGTGTTAGGTATAAACTTGGGACTTAAGATTTAGGATTTTGGGAAGGTTGGGGAAAATTTTTGACCTCTCTTTCCTAGGATTTTTCTTGACCTGCGAGATTGGATTGTGGAGACTCCTATTTATAGAGTTTTTGAGAGCTTTTTTATTTGACTAGATTTCTTTAAGATAAGGTTAATTAGGATTTACTCAGGGTTTTGAATTGGGGTTTTAAATTAGGGTTTTAATTCTTATGTACAATGAAAGAATATTTTTTTAAGGTTTTTTGGAGAGCCCCCCTAATTATATCTTTAATTCTTTGGGCTCCCAGATGGAGGGGTGTTTTAATAAATAGCAGATGGGCTCTATTTGAACAAGTAGGGCTACTATTTAACATTTGGCCCATGGACTTGATTGATTGATTTTATTTATTTAAAAATTTAATTTAATTTATTAAGATTTCACCTTGCGTTAATTAATGTTTTAATTATTAATTTTAAAATTTTAAATTATTAGGATTGAAAAATTATCGTTTTGCCCTCCAAGAGAATTTTACGCTTCGAGGTCATTTTTCGATGTTTTAGAATCGATATTTTGTAAGGAAGTCAATAGGAGTATCGGTTTGTGTCACTTATGAATTTTTAGCATGAAATGATTGTGGACCGTATGAAGAGCGATTTCGTAATTTTGTCGAATTTTATGAAAATTGACAAAACGATTTATTTGATTTTAATTTGTTATTTTATGTGTTCGAAAGGATTTTCCTAAGCGTAATGTAGGCTCTAGGGATATTTTGATTGTTACGGGTATTTTGGTAACTTGATTCTTTTTTAGTGATTTTTCTCGTAAAACTTCTTTTTGTCTCAAAATGATGATTTCTATTTTTTTAGGTCATATTTTTCTAGCGTAGCGTGGTTTCTAAAGTTTTGTTTGCTTGAGATACCTCATCTGAATTTCTGAAACACATCTACTAACAAATAAAAAATATTGGAATATTCATCCATCATAAAATCGTCATAATTGAGTTGACGAGTTGATTAATCAGGTGAGTGTGAAAATGAGGTGTCTACAGATGCCCCTTTTTGGCAGAGGATTGAAGCAAATTAGATAGTAAATCTACTTTGGTAGATAGTACGATATCCGATTGCCAAAGCTAGTGATAATTCATTTTGCAGCATAATTTAATAATTTGTTGGAACGTTCGGATCCTTAAGGGTAAAACTATCTCCGAACTACAAGTTGTCAGGTCCTCGGGCACGAGCTTTCACCGACTGTCAGATCCTTGAATTTTAGAAAATTCTCCCTGACTAAAGGAACAAATGTGCAAGTGTGTGTACTTGAAATCTGAGATAAATCTCAGAGGGTCTACGCATAATCTGAGAAAACCCTCAACGGTGTCTGATTGAGCAAAATTCGAGAAAATTGTCGATGGTATCAGACTGAGCATAATCCGAGAAAATCCTCGACGACATTTGGCTGAGCAAAATCCGAGAAAACCCTCAATAGTATTTGGCTATGCATAATTCGAGAAAACCCTCAATGGCATCTGGCTAAGCAAAATTCTAGAAAACCCTAAACGGCATCTGGCTGAGCAAAATACGAAAAAAAAACCCTCAGCGACATCTGGCTGAGAAAATTTTGAGAAAACCCTTGGCGATATCTGGCTGAGCATAATCTGAAAAAACCCTTGATGACATTTGGCTGAGCAAAATCTAAGAAATCCCACGGCGGTATCTAACTGAGCAGAATCTGAAAAAATCCTCGGTAGTGTAAATTTGAGAAAGAATGGATAATTCTAGAAAAGAATAAATGAATTTAAGAAAGAATGAATAAATCTAGGAAAGAATGAATGAGTCTAGGAAAGAATGAATAAATTTAGGAAATAATAACTGAGTCTGGGAAAGAATGAAAGAATAACTGAATCTGAGAAAGAATGAATGAATCTAAGAAAGAATGACTGAGTCTGAGAAAAATGAATGAATTTGAGAAATAATGAATAAATCTAGGGAAGAATGAATGAATCTGGGAAAGAATGAATGGATCTAGGAAAGAAATGATGCCCTATTTACTATTCTAGGTGGAAGGGTAATAAGTTATTCTCTGGACAAGATCAAATATGAGATTAGAAACGCTTTTATTTGAACCTCAAGGTTTTTTTTAAAAAAATTTTATGAATTTTTTTTACTTCTTTGAACCTTAAGGGTTTTCAAAAAATTGCTATCAAGAGGGTAACCTTAAATTCGAGGTTCCCATTATCCTTTAGGATTAACATTGATCAAGCTTAAGAACAAAAATACCCTTTGCTTGATAGGAAACATTGCACTGAAGATAATTGAACACAGTTTGAAAAAAAAATGAATGCTCCTAGTGTAAAAGGGAAAGCTACATACTACAAAAAAAAGACAATGCCCCTTGTTATGAAGGTTTGAAACATTTGATTACCAAAAGTGCAATAAAGATTTAACTTTCAATTTTGACTTTTTAAATTAAAGATTTTGAGTCAAGTTCAAGAAAGCGAAATATTTTCTTTTGAGATTCATCATAAAATCTACCCTTCTCCCTGTTGGTTTACTTGGGGAATCAATTTTTTTTTTCAAATCAATCATAGATGATAGTCGTGATTTATGAGTTTTTACTTGGTTTAAGGTGGGTATTGAAACTTGGTCATTCGGACTTCTGATGTTTAGGCTCAACCCGCTTTTTAACTTTTCAATTCAACGGAGATTTTTTTATGTGTTGCTCTGACTTTTGCCTAGATTTTCCTTTCATATTTTCAATCTAGCGAGCGTGTTCTAGCTTTTGCTAGGTTACCTTTTCAAGTTTTCGATCTAACGATCTTACAAATTTTTTTTCTTTACTCTAATTATTGCCAAAGCCGCCCTTTTGAATTTTCAACCTTGCGAACTTGCCTTAATTTTTGCCTAAGTCGCCATTTCAGGTTTTCAACCTAGCAGACTTTTTTTATTTGCTCTAAATATTACCAAGGTTGTCCTTTCAAAATTTGAACCTTGCGAGCTTGCCTTAACTTTTTCATAAGTCGTCATTTCGGGTTTTTAACTTAGCAGGCTTCATTTTTCTTTTCTTCCCTTTTAAACTTCTGGAGGTACTGTCTGATCATGCTTTGCTACCTCCTTTGACCCTTTCATACGGTACATAGTGAAAGCGCCATCGATCCGTGGGGTGTGCAGATCTGTTTTTGATTTTTAAGGTTCGAAAGTTGTCACCTAGTTATTACAGTCTAGAAATCGAGCATTGACTCTAAATAGATAAAAATAACTAATCTACGAATAAAAAGAAACTATGGTCCGGGGATCACGTTACGGGGTTTGAAGGTGTTAAGCACTAACCCCGTCTGACAAACGCCGGTCTCTACTATTTTCCAAAAAAGGATTACATTGCTAAAGACCTAAAACAAAAAAAATAAAACAAATAAAAAAGTATACCTAGATGATTGCAACGACTTATTCCCTCAGTACTAGTAGGGAGCGTCCTTGTACGAATTTTCTTACTTTTCTTCTGTCACTGGATCTGCTTCAGATCTCCAAGTTGAGGTGTCTTCTTCTTAAATCTGAGTATTTTTTTATATTTTTTGGAATGTTTCTAGGTGTTTTTGAAGGGTGGGTATTTTTTTATTATTAAAGCTGGGGTTTAGATGATAAGTAAGGAGTTACGACTTCAAAATTAGGGTTTGGAGAAGGCTAAGGAGACTTTTTTGACCTACTTTTATTAGGGTTTACCTTAACCTACGAAATTAAGTTGTGGAGGCTCCTATTTATAGATTTTTTTGGAGTTTTAAGTTTAATTAGGTTTTTTTTAGATAAAGTGAATTAGGGTTTAATAAGGGTATTAACTTAAGTCTTATTTGATTGACTAGATTTCTTTAGATTAGGATTTTAATTACGATTTTGACTTAAGTCTTATTTGATTGGTTAGGTTTCTTTAGATTAGGATTTTAATTAAGATTTTGACTTAAGTCTTATTTGATTGACTAGATTTCTTTAGATTAAGATTTTAATTTTTATGTACAATGAAAGAATATATTTTTGATTTTTGGAGAACCTCCCTTAAATATATTTTGATTATTTAGGCCCCCAGATGGAGGGGTCTTTTAATAAATATCAAAAGGGCTCCACTTAAGTAAGTGGGCAACCATCAATAATTTTGCCTAAGGGTTTGATTGATTGATTTTCTTTGTTCAAATTTTTAATCTAATTTTATTAAGGTTTCACTTTACATTAATTAATATTTTATTTATTAATTTTGAAAATTTAAATTGTTAAATTAAAAATTTACCGTTTTACCTCTGAAAATAACTTGTGTTGAGGAGTCGTTTTCGATGTCTTTGAATGTTTTGGAATCTGTTTTTTATAAGGAATTCGATAGGTTATCAGTTTGTGTCATTTAAGAATTTTTTTGGTATAAAATGATTATGAACCCTATGAGGGGTATTTTTGTAATTTTATCAAATTTGGTGAAAATTGACTGAATGATTTATTTGAGTTTACTTTGTTATTTCATATGTTCGAAAGTTTCTTAAGTATAAGGGGGGCTCTAAGGATGTTTTGATGTTAGGGTATTTTGGTAATTTGATTTTTTTTTAGTGATTTTTATCGTAAAACTTCTTTTTGTCTGAAAAATGATGATTTCTATATTTTTGGGATTATATTTTCCTAGCCTAACATGATTTCTATAGTTTTGTTAGTTTGAGATACCTCATCCGAATTTTTGAAATATATCTAGTAACAAAATAGAGCATTAGAATATTCATCCATCATTGGGAACCGTCACAATCGGGTTGACAAGTTGACTAATCAGGCAAATACAAAAATGAGGTATCTACGGATGCCCCTATTTAGCAGAGATTTGAAGCAAACTAGATAGCAAATTTATTTTGGTAGATAGTGCGATATTCGAATGCCAAAGCTAGTGACAGTTCATTTTGCAGCCTGATTTAATAATTCGTCAGACGTTCGAATCCTTGAGGGTAAAACTCTCCCCAAACTAAAAAATTGTCAGGTCCTCGAACACAAGCTCTCATTGACGATGTCAGATCCTTGAATTTTAGAAAATTATCCTTGAATAATGGAACAAATGTGCAAGTGTGTGCACTAGTGTAATGATGATTTTGAAAAAGTGCGCATCTACTTTGCGCATTCATGAAAAAACTGAGTAAGATGAATGAGCAAAACATGAAATCTAGGCAAAACTTGGGAAATATATTAGTTTAAACAAAGAAAAACTCGAGAAAATTTTGAATAAGGTTTGAGAAAAATCTGAGCAAAAGTTGAATGTCCTACTCTACCTATCTTAGGTAAAAAAGTAATGAACTTATTTTCTTAAGAGTCCTACTCTACTTGTTCGGGGTGAAAGAACAATGAACTTATTTTTCTGAGAGTCCTACTCTACTTGCTCGAGGTGAAAGAGTAATGAACTAATTTTATAAGTCCTTCTCTACTTGCTCTGGGTGAGTCCTACTCTACCTGCTCGAGGTGAAAGAGTAATGAACTAATTCTTTTAAGAGTCCTACTCTACCTGCTCGGGGTGAAAGAGTAATGGACTAATTTTTTTGGGGAGTCCTACTCTACCTGTTCAGGGTGAAAGAGTAATGAATTAATTTTTTTTTAGAATCCTACTCTACCTGATCGGGATGAAAGAGTAATGAACTAATTTTTTGGGGAGTCCTACTCTACCTGCTCCAGGTGAAATAGTAATGAGCTAATTTTCTTTTAGAGACAAATGGGGGATTAACGCCGCATTTGATTTTTTTATCCTTTCAAAAAAAATAAGAGTTGGATTTTATGAAGGTCAGGTACATTTTAACTTTCTTTAACCTTCAGAAGTTTTCAAAGTTGCTATCAAGAGGGTAACCTTTAATTCAATGTAGACCCTATCCTTTAGGATTGAAATTGATTAGGCTTCAGAACAAAATGCCCCTAATTTAACAGGGAACATAGCACTAGGGATAGTTGAACATATTTTAAAAAATAAATGCCCCTAGTATAAGGGGGGAAACATTACTCTTTAGAAAAAAAGAAATGCCCTTGTCATGAAAGTTTGAAACCCTTGACTACCGCAAGCGCAATAAAAATTTAACTTTTAGTTTTGACTTTTTATATTGAAGATTTTGAGTCAGGTTCAAAGAAATTAGAACAAAATATTTCTTTTTGAAATTCATCATAGAATATGTTCTTTCTCCCTGTCGGTTCGCTTAGGGACATGAAGATCTTCAGATCAATCATAGACGAGATACTTGTATCCACTGAGTCTATATTTGGTTCAAACTGGGTATTAAAACTTGATCATTCGGACTTCTGATGTTTTAGCTCGGACCGTCTTTTAGTTTTTCAACTCAATGGAGATTTTTACTATTTTTCTTTATTGCTCTAACTTTTGCCTAAATTGCCCTTTCAGATTTTCAATCTAGCGAGCGTTATATTTTTTATTGCTCTTATTGTTGCCAAGGTTGTCCTTTCAGATTTTCAACCTTGCGAGCTTGCCTTAATTTTTGCCTAAGTTGTCCTTTCCGGTTTACAACCTCGCAGGCCTTTCTATTTGCTCTAACTGTTGCCAAAGTCGTCCTTTCAGATTTTCAACCTTGTGAGCTTGCCTTAATTTTTGCCTAAGTCGCCCTTTCGGGTTTTCAATCTAACAGGTCTCAATTTTTTTTTTCTTTATTTTTGAACTTCTGGAGTTATTGTCTAATCATGATTTGCTACCTTCCTTAAAATTTTCACATGGTACTTAGGAGGATTTTCATGGCTAAGCTTAGGACTAGACATAAAAAGAAAGGAATTTTGAGGCTCAAAAACCCAAATGCCCCTTGTGTGGCATTTCTTTTAAATAAATTTTTTTTTTTAATTTTTTTTCCATTTTGATAATATTTCTTTTTTTTTAGATTTTTTTTGTGGGAGAATCTATTTTTTTATTTTGATGTAGTCGAGCCTAAAGTAACTTCTTAGGTTGTCTACGTACCCCAGAATTTTGGGATCAGACCAAAACGTAGTTCAAATTTTTCCTCCCCTGGGTTAGGTGATCAGGCTGCGAAAGAAAAAGGCATTTTTTTTAAAAGACTGCAAAGGGTGAGAAATGAGATATTGAACTGGGTAACAGGAAATTGATTCGACCGAAGATAGCCTCTTTAAATGTAGTACCGCTTGATCTAGTCTAGGTTTATTGATTCTAGTAGTTCAATTCCATTATGATCTTAAAGTCTGACAGCTTTTCCAGGTAATATTTCTTTGATGATGAACAAACCTCCCCAATTAGGTTTGAACTTCCCTCTGGGGATCAAAGATAGGTGTTCGATTCTCTTTGAGTACCAATTCCTTAACTTGCAAGTGACGAGTTTTGACTTTTTTGTAAAACGTGCGAGTGACTCTTCTTTGATAAGTTTGCACGTGATACAAAACTCTAAATTATTTTTCTTCAATCAAGTTTAACTCTTCGGACCCAGTCTATTTCTAACAAGAGAAACGGGATTTTCCTTTCAACGAGTAATACTGCTACCATATCATACATTAAATAATAGGGAGTGACTCTAGTGGAAGACTATATTGAAGTACGATGTGCCCCCAACGTGAATGGTAACTTCTCTAACTAATCCCGGTGTGATTGACACATTTTTCTGATGATTGTCTTAAATTTTTTTTTGTTGGCTGCTTCAACCTCTTCATTAGTCTGAGAATGTAGAGAGATGATTTGTGATGCTGGATCTTAAACTTTAAATACAAAGTAATCCTCGACTTGGAAGTGTGACCTATCATCAGAGACAAATTCCAAAGGTACCCTGTATCGATTCATGGGATTTGCTTTGATGAACTTTGCAACTTAAGATGCAGTAAGGACAACATTGATATGTTTTGTAACATCTTTTTTTATCTCATTGGTATTTCCATTCCATCGAGTGAGTATCTATTCCATGTCAGATAATACCCACGCTTGCACCTAACATATCCTCATCGAATCACGCAAACAGGTCTTTTGAAATTTCTAAGTAAATTCATTATCCCCTCGTGTTCCTCTAAGGATAGGATGGTTTCTATCTGAATTTCTTTAGGAATTATTTTCTGTTCCAAGGTCAATGACCTTTGCTTTCTTGATTAAAAGTTGAGCCCAACTCTTATCTTCTTGATCAGGAGAGAAATCTACTCTTGAATCCAGATTAGTAGTTAATTCGTTAATGCGCTCGAGGTATTCAAAAATTTTCTTTATTTAGATAGGGGGACAGACGCCATTGTAAACTTGACAAACTAACTCGACTCAACAAGGAAAGAGTAGACTCGATCTAAAGAAAACATGACATTGATATATTAATAAAAAAAATTTAAACTCAGGCTAACCCACATGACTCATGAAAACTCAAGACAAGTACTCACAACAGGCTTGATTAGAATTGAGGACTAAGACATTGCTTACAACCGACAGGATTGAGGCATGGTGATCTTCAGAGAACAACTGTGTAATTTTGAAAAAATTTAGAGTCGTTTCTGACGATTTACTTGGTGTTGACGTTCATTTTAACTGACCGGACTTACGACCCTAGCTAGGCGATGGACGATTAAGCTTAGGTGCAATAATAACCTTGTAACCCCATCCAAGGTGGACTATCAATTTCAGTGTTATCCCCTTGATAACATTTTAATGAATCCTGAGAATTTATTAAATTTTGTGTACTGAGCCATTAAAAAATTCATTCATGCAATGATTATTTAGAAGGAAAATAATTTTACTACATTCTTGAAAATTATTGATAAATAATATTTTCATTGAATAAAAGCTTTCAAAAACCTGATTATTTGTTGCTATCATTTTCTTTTTAGGAAAACATATTTTAATAATTTTTCAAGGTCCATGCAAAAAATAGATTTTTTGTAAAAATATATATTTTTTTTCAGAAAAACATATTTCAAAAAATTTTCAAAGTCCATGTAAAATATAGATCTTTTGTAAATCATTTTTCCTTCCTTTTCTTTTCTTTTGGAAAACATTTTCCTTCTTTCAAAATAGGTCGGGACCCGAATTAGAAAAATCTTTGAATACCATTTTGATTTGAATGGTTTAACCCATCATGACTGTCAGACCGAGATGGACTAGATCATTATGGATCATTACCACATTTAAAATGAATTCTATATTGGGTTGGTGCACCCATTGACATAATAGCTTTGAATTAGGTTAAACAAAAAGTTTGATTATCTTGAGAACAAAACTGTAACTTTCTGATCTCAACAATTTGTAATGTCCATTTCCGAAAAGCAACCCGGAAACACCCACAATAAGTTCGATTCGTTTCCTATAAGGAAATTTCTAGACTATAGGTTTATTACGTGCAATGCAATTTATCTGGTCACCCTTGCCCAAGTGCACCTATATACCTCTCGAACGTACTCAATCAGACTGTACGTGGTGACTTGGTTTAATATACCGTATAGGTGATAATTTAAGACTCCAACTCAAATCTTTGAAATCAAAAGCAACCAATTTAATCCCCAATTGAGAGGTGGCGCACGATGCTGAGCAAGGACACCCTAGAATAGACGTAGTCTATCCCCCTTGTACCGTAGTATATCGGGGTACGATCTCGCTTACGCAATGATTTTAACCAAGAAGTGCAGTTGGTGAACTTAGATTAACTTTGATATACCGTATAGGTACGAGTCTAGGGTTGGCGATCGGGACATGTGACTTTGCGGCTTACAATAGGACAAAAGACTTAGGTCGCCCCAGCGTGGGTGCATCAATATACCTTTCAGAATCACTTGATCAAACGATACGGATGCCCCAGTTTTATATACCCTAAGGTACGTGACTGGAATTGTGGTTTTCATGAATGACATCGCATCTTCGAAGATACTGGTCCACCCATTAGTGTCATATTGGTTATAAGGAACATGCAAGCGTGCAATGCAACAAAATAAACATGCTAGTGATGTGTGCCAAGTAAGATGGGGTGTGCCTAGGGCGTTTTTCAGAAAAATAGGCCCATGGGCCAGATCAAACCATCAATATATGAACATCAAATAGATATTGATCAGAAAATATAAAATCCATAACATCAAAAATTAAGATTAAGTCACACATAAAAAATATATATCAATCAAGAACATGGCATGCCAGATAGGCGATCAATTAGTATAGCACAAAAAATAATCAATCAGATCTAATATTAAAACATGCACAAAAAAATAAAAGGATTTTTTTTATTTTTTATGGTCTAATCAAGGATCGCTTTGGGCAACCCTAAATAAGTCGAGATTTCAATGAATATTGAATTGATGATAGAATGGTAATTGTGAAGATGAGAAGGGTTTTTTTTTTTTTTATTTTAAACAAATTGATTTTTGTTTTACCAAACAACACAAAAAACAACCTCTCTTTTATTTTAAAGAAATTGATCTTTAAAAACAAAAAGAACCCTTTTTTTCCAAAAAAAAAAAAGTCCTAAATGAAAAAAAATTGTGCAGCCAACAAGGGAGTTGCTATTGCCATACCACCATTTATTAATGCCACAATAATTTATAATTTGTATTCACAAACAAAATTAGCCAATATCTTAGTGTGATGTGCAATAGGTAATAGTTGGTGTGACAAATCAATTAAAAGAAAAATTCTCTTCAACACCATTCCAACGGGCTACAGTAACCAGTAAGTTCATTTTTATCCTTTTTGTGAGAAAACATATTATATAGAAAAATCATGTTGCTGCCAGCAACAAAAATGACTTAAAAACCCCCTTTTTCTCTTTATATATATATATATATAAACACAAATTTTTAAAAGTCAAACAGATGTTTTGACCAAATGCTTGAGACGTTAAAGAGAATCCAAATGTTAAGAGTGTTAAGTAAAAGATGTGGAAACAGAATGAGTGTAATACATGATTTACATTTTACTCTTAAGATGTTCAATTTTTCTCTCCGTAATCGTCAACTGTCTCGAATCAAATTGACCGGCTCACTCAAAGCATAAGTATTTTATATTTGGTACCTCTTTCACCATAGCAAATTGTCTAGTCAGCCCTTTAAACGATGAAACTAGCACTATTTTTTATATAGATAAATATGACTCCAACACTGTCAACTATCGCTGGTGTGAGTGTTAAATCAACTTCAGCTGCAGCTTGCACTGTATCCCATATCCCTCTCTCACTCAACTAGATGGAGAATAACAGAAACGAAACAAAGAATTTCAGATAATCGCCATTAACGAAGATCAAATTAAGCTCCTTTATGAGATAAATGCATCAAATTTCCAACAAATTCCTATAGTATTAACTTGTTCTTATTCTCTGAAAGAGAGAGAGAGAGAGAGAGAGAGAAAGAGATGAAGGAGAGAGAGAAGGAGATGAAAGGAGAGAGGGATGAGGCGTCCCTCTCTTACTGTTACTTCTTTCTTCCATTGGAAAAGAAGATAGAAACAGTAAAAAAAGTTTTCTACTAATGGCACACCACGTATAAAAAAAAATTTCTTAGAATTCTCTTCTCATTACGAACAACATTAAAAAATGATTTTTTTTATTTCTTAGCACATCACTCACAAATAATTTTTTTTCACAACTTATCACCCATGCATATTAACGTGCTAAAAAAAAGATTTTCATCCAAAAAATAAAAATAATTTCTTTTTAAAAGTCTATGGCTCCTCATCCCAACCACCATCATTCCGTCATCAATTCATATGTCACTTTGAATCTTTCATTATTTAAAGTTATCCCAAAATGACCCTGGATTGAATCATAGAAAGTGATACCCCAAAATAACATACCCAAAATCAATCCAAATAAAATAAAGTCCTAATATAACTAGGAAAGTGGTGTTTTCAATTGGAATTTTCGTGCATCAGATTTGGATACTTTCTAAAATAAATCGTATCAAATCCGCGTCAAATTCGCGTCAACAGTGCAGGTATAGCAAGTTCAAGTCCGATTTTGACCTTGATATAGCCAATAACTCTCAAAACGCAAAACAAAAAAGTTGTAGATATTTTTCTTAGTGTTCCATATCATTTTGAATCATCTTAATTGGAGTTCGGATGAGAGAGTTATGCCCAGATTACAAAGTGATGTTGAAACTGTCCAAAATCGCCTAATTAATTTCGTTTTGCGCTTAACACCTCCATTTGCATCCTAAATCAAAATAAAAGAATAATGAGTACATTTAAGCACCAAATATGTATAAAGTACTAAACATTAAAGGAGAAAAATATGGTATTTTGCATTCTCATCAAATTCCCCCACATTTAACATTTGCTCGTCCTCGGGCAAAATTCAAATTCACTTTCCTAAAACCATCAAGGTTGCAACGCCATCAACAATGTGACGCCCCGCCAAACGCTAACACAAATCCCAAGGCCAAATCCCAAGGTACTAGGTGGCACCTTGAAATTTCGGCATGGTCTCCTCTATTTATGTTAGCGTTTCACGGAACTCAAACCTGATAAACCAATTTATAACAAAACCTGTATATAAAAATGTAGATACAGGAAAATAACAGCAGAAGACTAATTACATCTAACATGTAAGTAGATCAGAGTGCGGAAGATTTATCAATATACAGGCTTACCAAAACACTCTCACTCTAACAGAGGCCTAAACTCTCAAATCCAAAAACTACATACATCCTGGATGAAACTGACAACACTAAGGGATGTGGTCCTAGTGCTCACCAGGCAATAAAACCTGATCGTCGATCTGATTGACCAGATACTCCTCAATTACTGCCTCTATGCCTGCCTCGACAGCTGCAAGTACTGAAACTAAAAAAAAATAGGAAGGAAAGGGTGAGTAACAATGGTTACCCAGTAAGTCCACAGCCAATTCCTACTAATAACCATTCCTAAGCATGATCGAATAAAGCATACTGAACATTTTAATACATGCAAGGTTTTACAAGATATAATACGATCAACTGGTACATATAGCCAGGGATGAGCAACTAAACAGTTCTAAAAATTTCACATAACATCAATCATCCATACTCATTATACATTTTCCATTTTATGCAAATAATGTTGACAACATTGAAATAATAGACATGCTTCTCAGTTTATAATCCGAAATATAACAACAGATACATAATACAAATGGTGGAGTATTGGAATTAAAGAGTTGGGATTCACGACTGGATCGCTCCCAGTCAGGACATGATATTACAACATAAATCTGGCTTTTAGTTCCTGATTTTGTGGCCGGTCGCTGCACTTACCACACTGGTGACCATTTATCCGGCTCAGGCTGGCCGTTTGACGTGACCGTAAGCAATGGGTCTCTTTTCGATGTGTCAGAACGTTCGACTACTACTAGATTGTTAGTGATCACTGACTAATCATCTTCGTCTATGCCTATCAGGCGTGCATGTGATTCCCAAATGACACTCCACTCGTATACGACCACCTTTACAATACACGTTCACTGGTAAAGATAAGAAAGGAATGGACCCGGATTCCAGTTGTGACTCCACTCTCATACGCGTCCCATACCACGTATGAGTTTGGTGGTCCCTACCGTACATCCCAGGATAGTGCACCCCTCCGGATGATGTGACACACTATCCCTTCAGGCATTCACA
>NC_141386.1:21536117-21538617 GCF_017979445.1 Akebia trifoliata
ATAACGAAGAGCTGCATGATCAGAGTAAACAATGACTTTAGTACCAAGCAAATAAGATCGAAATTTTTCTAAAGTAAAAAATAACAGCTAAAAGTTCTTTTTCAATAGTAGAATAATTTCTCTGGGCATCATTTAAAGTCCTTGAAGTATAATAAATGGCATGAGACGCTTTTCCAATTCTTTGACCCAAGACAGCGCCTATTGCATAATCACTTGTGTCGCACATTATCTCAAAAGGAATGTTCCAATCAAGAGGTTGGATAACTGGGGTAGAAGTCAACAGTTCCTTCAATTTATTAAATGCCTTTTTACACACCTCATCGAACTCAAAAGTCATATTCTTTTGTAGTAACTTGCATAGGGGTAATGCTATTTTGGAGAAGTCCTTGATGAATCTTTGGTAAAAACCTGCATGTCCAAGAAAAGAACGAACTTCCCGTACACTAGTGGAATAAGGTAAAGATTGAATAATATCAACTTTAGCTTTATCTACCTCAATTCCCCTAGATGAAACAATATGACCCAAAACTATACCTTGTTCAACTATAAAATGACATTTTTTCAAATTTAACACAAGGTTAGTTTCTATACATCTTTGAAGAACAAGTGTAAGGTTATGCAAACAATTATCAAAGGAGTCTCCATAAACAGTAAAATCATCCATAAAGACTTCTATGATATGCTCAATAAAATCTGAAAATATACAAAGACTAAAAGGCATGCGACGATATGCAAAAGTCCCGAATGGACATGTAAAAGCCGTCTTTTCTTGATCCTCCGGAGCAATTACAATCTGAAAATAACCTGAATAACCATCAAGAAAATAATAGTAAGAATGACCAGCTAACCTTTCAAGCATTTGAACAATAAAAGATAAAGGAAAGTGGTCCTTGAGGGTTACAGAATTTAATTTTCTATAATCTATACAAATCTGCCACCCATTCTGAACATGGGTAGTAACTAACTCATCATTCTGAATTTTCATAACAGTTATTCCAGTCTTTTTAGGAACCACTTGAACCGGGCTAACCCAATTGCTATCTGAAATAAGATAAATCACTCCAATTTCAAGAAGTTTGAAGATCTGCTTCTTCACTACATCCATTATAAGCGGGTTCAATCTTCTTTCTGGTTGATGGTAAGGTTTTGCTCCATCTTCAAGTAAGATACGATGCATGCATGTAGACGGGCTAATTCCTTTAATATCTGCAATTGTCCAACCAATAGCCGTCTTATGCTCCCTAAGGACCTGCACAAGCTTTTCTTCTTGCGGTGTACTAAGTTTACTGGAGATGATCACTGGTAATGTTCCTCTGTCTCCAAGGAACATGTACTTGAGGTGATTGGGGAAAGGCTTCAAATCCGGAATAGGAGCCTACAAAACAGAGGGTAAAAGTCTCTTGTTAGAAACTGATAATGTAATATAAGAAATGTTACCTGATTGTTGTAACTTTGGAAAATCATTCAATGCTGCAACAGTTTCCTGCAAATCAATACTCAAGGTAAACTCCTCTTCTTCAAGATGCTTACTAATGACAACTTCCAATCCATCTTTTCCATTAAGTTCAAAATTTTCATGTGCTAAAAAATCAATCACATCAATAGAATAAACATGATTATCATCACAAGGATATTTCATGGCTTCATAAATATTAAACTTAATAATTTCACCATCAAATTCCATGGTAAGTGTGCCACTATGAACATCTATCTTAGTTTTGGATGTCTTTAAGAATGGTCTTCCTAACAAAATAGGAGTAGTTTGATCATCATTCTCCATATCAAGCACATAAAAATCAACAAAAAAAATCAAATCATTAACTTGCACAAGAACATCCTCAACTACACCTTTAGGATAGGCATTAAATCTATTAGCCAATTGAATCACAACACCAGTTTTATTCAAAGGTCCAAGTTTTAAAGAAGCATATATAGAATATGGCATGACATTGATAGAAGCTCCTAAATCTAGCATGGCCTTCTCAAATCTAGTGTTACCTATCGTACAAGGGATAGTAAACATACCTGGATCTTTGCACTTTGAAGAGAGTTTTCTTTGAATAACTGCAAAAACATTATCCCCTACTCTCTGTAGACACCCCATTTTTGCATTCACCTGATTAATCAACTCGTCAACCCGATCGCAATGATTCCCCATGATGGATGTGTATTCCATTGCTTTATTTTGTTACCCGATATGTTTCAGAAATCCGGATGAGGTATCTCGAATTGACAAAACCTTAGAAATCACGCTACGTTAGGAAAATACGACCCCAGAAATATAGAAATCATCATCTTGCAGACAAAAAAAGAAGTTTTACGATAAAAATCACTAAAAATTGACCAAATTACCAAAATACCCTTAACCTCAAAACAACCCTAGAGCCTACGTTACGCTTAGGAAAACTCTCTCGAACACATAAAATAATAAATCGGAACCAAATAAATCATTTCGCCAATTTTAACAGAATTCAACAAAATTACGAAAATGCCCCTCATA